>NC_058130.1:192744714-192834990 GCF_016433145.1 Gracilinanus agilis
GTTTGTTTGTTTGTTTGTTTGTTTTTCTTTCTTTCTGCCATAGTAATAATTCTAAAACTGATGGGCAAGGGGGCAGCTGGGTAGCTCAGTGGATTGAGAGCCAGGCCTAGAGACAGGAGGTCCTAGGTTCAAATCCGGCCTCAGACACTTCCCAGCTGTGTGACCCTGGGCAAGTCACTGGACCCCCATTGCTTACCCTTACCAATCTTCCACCTATAAGTCAATACACAGAAGTTAAGGGTTTAAAATTTAAAAATAAAATAAAATAAAATAAAATAAAACAGATGGGCAAGAGCTTGGCAGACAGGTAAGTGTTTTGTAACCTGTAATTATAATTTGTAATTGTAAGTGATTTGCCCTGAGTCACACAGCTGGGAAGTGTCTGAGGTCAGATTTGAACCCAGGTCTTCCCAACTCTAGGACTGGTGCTCTGTCCACTGTGTCACTGAGCTGCCCCCATTATACCATTCTTACCTTTCAGTAGGTTTTGTCATTTTTGGGTCATAAGATCATCACTTAGTGGTATCTGGGTGGCTTAGGAGATAAGAGTGGGATCAGGAATACTAATAATGAGGATTATGATAAAAATGAGGATGATGATTTAATTGTCTGTGACTGGATTTGAAGTTAGGGTTTTCCTGACTCCGGGACCAACACTCTATTCAAATCTATCTTGAAACATTTACTAGCTATACAACTTTGAGTAAGTCACTTCACCTCTGTTTCCTCATCTGTAAAATGGGGATAATAACAATATCTAACTACCAGGGTTACTGGGAAGATAAAATGAGATATTTATTTATTTTTATTTTTATTTTTTATTTTTCTGCTATGCCTATAGTAGGTGCCTAATAAATGCTTGCTTTTTTTTTTTTTAAATTTCCTCTCATTTTGTAGACTTAGCTGAGAGAGGAGATATCATCTGGTCCACGCCTACTTTACACAGGAAGGAACTGAGGCCTAAAGAGATTAAGAGACTTGCCCCCAGGTCACACAGGTAGCAAGAGGCAGAGTTAGAATTTGAACCAAGGTCCATAGGATGCTTGTAAAGTCTGAATGCCATCTTAAAATTTACTTGTTTTAGATATGTGCATTGCAGGTACATGGACTGTCATGTGTTCATTAACTTATTTATGCAGGTCCTACTATCTAAGGGAACCCAGAACAAAGGAAAGTCTTTTGCTTCTTATGACCTGTATGGCTTTGGGACAGTCACTAGACTCCCCGAGTCTAGATGGCCTCTGAGGTTCCATTAGAATTTGTCTGAATCTGTGTTATTCAGTTCCTTAAGTCGTATCCTATCCTTTGTGTCCCCATCTGGGGTTTTCTTAGTAAAGATCCTGGGATCTTTGCCATTCCCTTCTCCAGTTCATTTTATAAATGAGGAAATGGAGGCAAACAGGGTTAAGTGACTTGCCCAGGGACACAATCAGTAAATGTCTAAGGCTGGATTTGAACTCAGGTCTTTTCCTGACTCCAAGCCCAATACTTTCTCCAATGTACCCTGGGCAGCCAAGCAGAACAGTGGATGGAGTGCAGTGCCTAAAATCAGGAAGACTCATCATCCTCAGTTCAAATCTGGACTCAGACACTTACTAGCTATATGACCTTGAGCAAGTCACTTAACCTTGTTTGCCTCAGTTTCCTCATCTGTAAAATGAACTGGAGAAGGAAATGGCAAATCACTCCAGCATCTTTGTTGAGAAAAGCCCAAAAGGGGTCATGAAGAGTTGGGCGTGATTGAAACACCAGAACCAAATGATCCTATGACTTCATTTAAAAATCTAGAGTCTAAAAACAATAATATATTACATCCATTTGCTGATTTCCTAGGTAATAAGCACTAGCAATATCAGAACAACCAAGCCTTGACTTTTCCTGAGGGGAGCTAAGGTTGTCTTTGTTACTGTTGAGAACAGTCATTACCAAAGAAGCATTTCATTATGTAAAAGACAATATAGCGCAGGTACCTTTCTGATGTCACTCGTATCCTTTCATCATTAGAAGAATTGAATCTGTCATCCTTTTCTCTAAAGTATTCTTCAATGCACTGTTCCTCAAAATCATGGACTTTCTTGAGCTCATCATCTGTTATGAAAAGTTCTGTAAAATCAACAAGAGACATTAGTCAGAGTAGAAAACTTGCTACTCTATCAGACACATCGCCTCATCCATCAAAATATTAATTGGATTATGTCGACTTGATCTGGATTCTTGACTGAACCTCAAGCAGATTTCATCCTTTCAAACAGGCTCTTTCAGATCAATTTCTCTGACCATTTGCCTACCTTTTGGTTCTGAAATCCATCTAAAAAACATCTGGCTTCATCACTGGGATTGGCTGTAATTCTTGGACTACTGATAGCTAAGAATTATTGCCAACCTCGGAAAAGGCGGGAGGCTGCAAAGTAGAAGGAGCCCTTTGGACTTCACATAACACCGGAGTAACCCAGTGTGTAATTTTGAGGAAACTTCTTGTCTTTGGAAAGGGTGGGAGTAAATTAGGGGACTACCATAGAGGTTAGGCTTGGTAGTGTAAAAGGTGATGGCCTATTGTTAAATGCTTTCCCCCAAAATAGTGATGAGACCTGTCATTTCACGGATATAAGGGAACTTTCCAAGAGAAAATCTTATCTATAACTTATTGAGAGCATAGACCAGTTAAGTGTGTGGCGCAGGATCCAATATGTGGCAGAGGAGGGACTAGGACAAGGAAGAACATAGATCTTCCAAGTTCTAAGGCCATCTGTAATGCTGCCTTTAATTCCATTTCCTATTCAGCTGTCCTCTGTGTGTTGGGACTATGTGATGGAATCATGATCTTTGCCTGGCTTCTTCTGAGTACTAATATTTGTTTAGAGAATGGGAAAACAAAGTCCACAGGCAGGGAAAAATGGAGCTCTCCCCTTCCTAACAAGACCCTTTGTAGGAAATGATTTTTATGAGAAGGGTAAGATTGTGTTGAAGGAGTTGGATAGAGTCCTAGATAAAAGAAGAAAGTGAAAAGGTCTAGTGGGACACCTTTCTCCTACTCCATTTCAAAATAATTTCTCTTATCACGAATGAGTCCTTTGACTTCATTCTAGAAAGAGTACAATCTGAAGAAAATACACTCAATTTACTGGAACCTTAACCACAGAAAGGAAACAAAGGTTAGTAGACAACAACCCTTTCCTTCTTTGGCTTATTTTTCAAAATAGGAAAAAAAAGCCCCCAACCAAAATAAACAGGCACAAGTCAGGCTTTACAATATAAATAATATTTTATTAAGAAGCTACAAGGACTTGGAATTTTTCAGGCAACCATCAGTGAGTATCCTGGGTGGCTTTATATCAACTTTTAAAATTAAATTGACCATTAAAGGGTCATTTTAGCCTTTCTGATATATAGAATGCTGAGAAGACCCAAGACTTTTCTTCCATATCAATTCTGATCTTCCCATGGCACTGAATTTCTCTTATTAACATTTGCCAATTCTTCCCATTCCCTATCTGCTACTGATGTCTGGGACCCATTTGTATAGTAATGATGTCAAGAACAACTTGGATGAAATGGCTATCGATCTAGCTATTTGGTTTATCCTATCCTTTGGGTGGAGGTGGGGCTTGGACTATCTAGATTTCTGTATGCTGAATCAATACAATTAAAAAGGCAATAATAATTCATCTCATAATCAATTTATTTATTTTTTACTATGCTAGGGAAGCTAGGTGGTGTAGTGGATAGAGTGCTGAGCTTAGAGTTAGGAAGACCCAAGTTCAAATACAGCCTCCAAGGCTTTCTAGCTTCCTAAGGCAAATTGCTTAACCTCATTTGCCTCAGTTTCCTCATCTGTAAAATGATCTGGAGAAGGAAGCTATAATCCAGTACTTTTGCCAAGAAAATCCAAAATAGGGTCACAGAGAGTTGGACACAACTATGTGCTAGGCACTGTGCTAGATGCTGGGGAAAGAAAAACAAATACAAGAACAAAAAAGTCCTTGACCTCCAATACCTTATAGTCTACTTAGGTGAAGCATGTGCACAGAAAAAGAAATGCAAAATATTTAAAAAGCAAATGCAGAATAATGGGGAAGGTCTTTCACAGGAGGTGATATTTGAGCTGATCCTTGAAAAGAATGAGGGGCTCTAAGAGGTGGAGGGGAAAAGGGAAGCTATTCCACAGATGGAGAATAGCCTAGTCTAAGATACAGAGACGAGAGATGGAACGTTATGTCTGGAGTGAGGGGGAAAGTAGGCCAGTTTGGCTGGAACATAAAATGCATTAGGAAGACTAATGTGTAATTAGCCTGGAGAGGTAGTTTGGAACCACATAGGGAAGAACTTTAAATGCTAAACAGAGGTGTTTTTATTTTATCTTAGAAATAAGAAGGAAATGCAGAGCTTTTTGAGAAGAAAAAGTAACATAGGTCTGTGGTTTAGGAATAGCCATTTGTCAGGTATGGATTGACAATGGATTGGAGGGAGGAGAGAATGGATCCAGGAAGGCAAATTAGAGGACTATTCCAATAAATCAGGCAAGAGGTGATATGGGATGGAAGCTGCATGGTTGTGAAGGTCGATTTGAATATGAGGAATAGTTCAGAGGTAAAAGGGACTAGAATTGGCAATTAAACCCTCTTCCTGACCTATCTGGACATCAGCTACAATGGGGGACTCAACTATAATGGTACATGGCTGTCCCGCCAATAGAATTTAAGTTCCTTGAAAAAAAGGACTTTTTCTTTTAGTTCCTAGCACCAAGACCGGTGCCTTGCATCTAGTAGGTGCTTAATAAGTAAATACTAAATGGATTGAACAAATATACAAGTTGCTCTAGGTTCCTGAGTATGCCCTACCATCTTCTGGCCCTTTCCCAAAGAAGGAAGACCCATTGATATTCATCTTGTCCCTGATTTTGACTGTTAGTTCACACCTACAGGAGGAAGGGCTTATCTCCCAGAATAACATGTTAAGAATCAACTTTCATTTCCTGGAATTAGAATTTTATATTGAAATTGGGAATCTTGTAGCAACTTTCTCTCTTTCTAAATCTCTAATTGTTAACTGTTAATGAAACTGGGGATTACCAGGATAGAGAACCAATTAAAATTTAGTTAAAGATTTAAAAGGAGAGTTGGCTTGGCATAGGTCATAGAATCATAGCTGTATAGCTAGAAGGCACTTCAGAAGCTATAATCCAACCCTCTCATTTTAGGAGGAATTAAAGCCCAGAGAGGCTAATTGATCGGCCAAAAGTCACACAGTCAGTAAGCATCTGTGATGGAATTTGAAGACAAGTTTTTCCAACTCCACGTCCAACCTTGGGAGGCTACTAATATAGAGAGAAGTTGGCTGCTTGACTGTGGCCTGAGTAAGTGTGGAAAGTTTTGGGCTTCATCTTCTGAGACCTGTTAGTTATTTTTTATGCCTGCAGGGCATATAATTCTAGCTTTTTATGACTTTGTCACTGCCACTCTTCAAGTGTTTCTCCATTGTCAGCCCCCAAGGAACTCTCGCAGGGCCATGTGGAACCTTTGGCAAGCCAATGGAGAAAGCAAGAGGAATATTTTTTTTTTTGCATAACCAGCTGAAGGAATACATATGAATTTGTGGCTTAGAGCATAGTAGGTCAGGTTGCTTAAAACTTACTTAGACCATAGTCTCTTTCGTCCGGGTCACTCTCATGTTTCCGCCAACGACAGCAGAGGTGCTGGAATATCATGGTCATGTGGCTGAAAATAATCAGGGGTGGTGGCAGGACGGGTCTTTCATGAAACGTCATGATCAGCTGATACCTTTGAAACTTCCACACTTGATTGGAAATAGATTTAACTTCGAAAAATGTATTGCTGAAAAAAAGAGCAAATAGAAAGCAGTGAGATCTGTTTGTTTTTTAAGAGGTTTACCTAGGACAGAGCAACTGTGGTTTTGCCCTACGGTGACAAAGTTTAATGGGCTACAACAGTAACATCCTAGGGTGAACTTCTTCCACCTTGTATTCCTGGCTCTTGGCTTTCCAGCAGCACCTGATCATTCATTAGTGTGGTAATCAGTAGGTGTTCTAGGGCTTGTTTCCTTCCCTTAGTGGTAATAATTCAGGTGAGCTTCACCTTCCCACATTCTTACTACCCTCCTTCCCTTCAGGTATAAGAATTCTTAATTATCCTTTTTTTCTCCCACCCAAAAACTGATTTCAAATCCCCAAACGCCAACTTGCCACTTACTTAAAGACAGCAATAAGGAGATTGACCAGCAGGATATTTGCCACTAAAAGATAACAGGCCATGATGGCTGGCACAATCCAGGCTCCTGTCTTGCAGGGAGGCAACTGGATTATTTTGCCATCTTCTCGGGTTTCATTTTGTCCACAGGGAGCTGGAGGAAGTAAAAGAGGCAAGAAGTGAAAAAGTATAATCCGTAGTGATGTGGCTCCTTTATCAATAACTAATGATCATATCACCACCAAACATAAAAAAACCTCACAATAAAACTCCCAATCAACAAGAACAAGAAAACCCTTTATGAATCTTCTGAGTAGTTGCTTCTCTGTAGAAAGCACACTTAGGTAGTATATCAGCCAGTTTCAGGACACTTCTATTTTCAAAGAACAACTTTCCTGCTAGCATCTGAAAATGGCCTTCCTCAGGAAGGCTCAGTGAGGGTTTCTGGAGAAAAAACATTCTAGTTGACTTAATAGGGCTGCATAGAATCTTTGGGTTGGAAAGGAACATTGAGGTTATTTAACCTTGCCTCTCTGATTTGTCAAGTTACTTTAAAAATGTACCTTGAGATGGAAACAGGCCAGCTATTAGCAAGGAGCCAATCACCGTTGATCACCAATTCATGTCATTGTTAATTGCTGTAAGAAAGCTCTGTGCTGGTAGGAAATGATTTGCTATTCTTGTATTGGTAGGGAATATGGGAGAAGGAATGCAACATCCTGGGAGATACTTGGAGGGCCAGTTAATTGAGGGATAGGGTTTTGATCTGTAGGAGGAATTAGAGGTGATAGGTTTTGAAGTGGAGGAAATGTATTTTTTTACATTGAAACAGCAATTTATATTATGCTCTTCTGGGCATCCTGAGCAAAATTGGATAACTGATATATAGGGTGCTTTAACGTTTAATAAGAGTTTCATAAACTTGTCTCACTTAATTCCCTCAACTACCCTATGAAGTAGGTGCAATGAATATTTTTATCTTCATTTTATAGATGAGGAAACTGAGGGAAAGAGCTAACTTCAATCTACTCTCTACTTATCTTGTATGTACCACTTTTTGCATATATTGTCTCCCTCGTTAGAATGTAAATTCTATGAGGGCATGAATTGTTTTTCCTTTTTCAAAGTATCCTTAGAACTTAGCACATGGTAGAATAAGGATAAGGACTAGACTTTTGATTTCACTGGCATGGGGAACTTCCAGATGAGGAAACTATCTCCCAATGCAGATGGATTGTTGAGCAGCACAAAGGCCTAACTGAGGTTCTCTATACCATTATTAATTTGTAGTGGTTTAAATCAGCTTGGTTTCATGTTTTTCTACAACAATGTTTACCTTATAGCAGGAGGGGAGAAATCAGAGTTACTCAGAGTGAAGATTCATTTAGTCAGATAGTCAGTCAATAAATACAAGTGCTTACTACGTGCCAGGCACTGTGCTTAGATCTAGGGATTCAAATAAAGTCAAAGAGTCTCTGTCTTCAAAGTGTCTACAATCTAATCAGGAGGGAGAGAAATAACACACAAAAGGAAGGGGGGAGGATGGTGGAAAATCAAAGAAGTCTCAAAGTAATGAGGTGAGAAATGAAGAGATATTCTGAGCTGAGTTCTCCCTTTAAATAGAAATTTTGGAATTCATAGCTCTACCGTCTAATCAGAGGCAGAGGATAGTGATGAGACGGAGTACCAAGGCTCATGGGATCTTGAAGAAGGATGAGTTTTTCCAATGATGAACTTCCTGGGGCATGTTGGAGAAGTAGGAGTCCCAAAGTAGGATAGCCAGGTGAGAAATGAAATATTCTGAGCTGACCTTCCTTAAATGGAGGCTTTGGATTTGATGGTTCCACCCTCCAATCAGATTTTTCAGGGTGATGAACTTCCAGGAGTATGGATTTATATTTTGGGAATGGGGTAATATTAGAGAATCAAGGGATTCTAGGATGGCTGTGGAGGTAGGTGGAGCTAGTTTGAGGAAAATGCTCTGTAGCATGGGTCAAGGATCTGAAGGTCATAAGAATGATGAGGTTGAGGTGAATGAAAGAGAGGGAATGGTAGAAGGATAGTGAGTTGTGTTTGGGGAGGGGAATTTCTAAATTTGTAATTTTAAGAGATGAAAGTGCAATTTTAAGAGATGATGTTTCAGGTATGTTCATATTAGTCTGTTGATAATATGGGGTGGGGATTGTGTTCAACGGAGTTGAGATGGTTGAAGAATCATATGGTTGAGGTGTTCTTAACATGAGTACAATCCTTGAGCCTGATAGGAAGTGAATGGGTAAAGTCTTTTAAAAAGTAGGCAGAATAGCTTGGAAGACAATAAATAGCAGAAACAAGGATGGGAGTATAAGAAGAATCAACTAATCTTAGAAATGGGAAGATCATTGAAAGACAGTGGTAGAGAAATGAAGAATATCCTTTCCCTTTGAGTTGGGGAGGACAAAGGAAGGCTCTAAAAGCTTAAACAAGAATAGAGGGAAGATACACTATGATCCTTGTTGAAGATCAGGCACAGTTGGTAGGGGAACATGGAGAAAGAATGGCTACTTAATTCTCAAGGGAGTTTTTAAGCAATGTGGTATCATCAGGAGAGAGCCAGAGCCAGATTTTAATCAAAGTGAGGAAAAGAAAGGAATGTTCGTTGAAAAGTATAAGGATATAGGAGAGCTTGTTGACAATAGCACAATTCCAAAGAGCACTGTGGAAAGGATGAGAAGATGAATTTAAGTGGGAATTTAAAGTGGGGAGTGGGGAATTTAAAAGGTATTAAGATTTGGAGAAGATAAGATGGGCAAGTCACTTCAACCTAAGGCAGAAAGCCTGGGATTAGGAAGTCAACCCAAGGAGTTAGATTGGGAAGTATGCTTATTTGGCAAGATTCATCTGAAAAAAATTTGTGGTTACTCTGACTTGCAATCTGAGATAGAATTTAGAACTTTAGCATTTTGATGAGCCTCCATGAGATTTTTCTTCTGGTTTACTCTAGCTTACTGATTAATGTAATGGAGTCTTAGGGCTCTGGGATTTCTGGTGTTGGGCAACAAAGGGATAAAAGGCTGCCAAATGAATTCTGGGATTCCATGAGATGTCTCTTCCAGGTGTGCCTTGGAAAAATGAATTGGTTCCTTTTGTTCACTCACTAATAATTATTTCCCAGGAAAATGAGTTCAAATCTGATCTCAAATATTTATAAGCTGTATAGGATGAAAGTCACTTAAATCTTTATCAGCCTCCCCTTCAAAAAATGTGGATAAGAATAGCACCTTTTCCCAAGAGTTGATGTGAGAATGAGATAAAATTTAAATCATGTTACAAATGTTTACTGTTACTACTACTGCTACCACTACCTCCTCCTCCTCCTCCTCTTCCTCTTCCACCACCACCATCACTACTACTTTTAGGCAGGTGTTAAAAATTTTTCACAAAGTTTACAAAGTGTTTTTAATCCAGCAATTCTATGACATAGGGAATTCTCTATTTTATAGAGGAAGAAGCCTCAGAGAAAAGAAATGATTTCCTTAACATTACACAGGGAGTATATATGCTTACTTTGTAAGTAGTCAACTGAAAGAGAATTGTGGTCACTGTGACCCAGAGTTTGAGATAGAATTTGGAACCTCAGCTTAGAATTTAGAACTGAGACTCAAAGTCAAGTCTTCTGTCTCTAAGACTTTTCTCCTATCAAGAACGAGATTTTAGTGGACTGCAAACATGATGTCAGTCAACTATGGGACATGGCTGTGAAGAAAGCTACTTTTTTTCTGAGGTTGCACAATGTCCAAAGTGAGAGAAACTCATTTTCAAAATGAAAGGTCAGGGGTGCAAGAGACCCTCAGTTATTTGCATATGATTGTCATTCCTGAGAACTGTTATGGAGGGTGTAAATCTTGCCCACACCGAACATGTCCCTTGTATTATCCAGTTGTGATTCTGTAGTGTGGTTGGATTGGGTAAGCTCATTAGCCATGGGCGATGTTGAGTCCCATAATTGCTGTGGTAGTATCTAGTTTACTGGGAGTGCTAAGTTAATGATCACTGAGTAAATTCTCTTCTGACCTCTGGGCTGGGTTGGAGGGCAGAATGGAATTTAAGACCAGGTAGGGCAGTGTTCCTGTTCTTTGCCTTTTTTCATGCTCCAAAGCACACGTGTCAAATTGCTTACTTAGCTCTTGCAAGGTATAGGTGTTACTCATAAATGGAGTGAGTGATAACTGTAGTGGCAATACAAATTAATCATTAAAAACTCACACAATCTTGAGAAACACAGGGTACATTAGGGTACAGGGAGTACCATACACAAAGTAGGAGACATTAACAGCAGCAGGGCAAATAGCTATCCAAGTGAAAACAAGTTATACCTACAGATACACAGCCATCTTATTCTTGAATATCTCAGTGACAGGAAGCAAGCTGTGAAACTTTGTGAAGCAGTGAGTTAGATGTGCTAAAAAAGTGCAGTGCCAGTTGTTGACTTCAGGATGGGGAAAAGTTGGTCAAGAGGGCACAGAAAGGTTAATGATCTACATTGGTAGAGGGAGTTTTCCTTACTGGAAGCTCCCTGCATCAATGAAATCATGTCTGGAACATCTCTCTCCAAAAAAGAAATCACATTTCCAGTCCTGGACATTATGCTTCTCTTAATTCAGCTTAATAAAGTATTTTTTTTGGCAACCATATCACATTGCTAATGTCTTACAGTAGTACATCAGAATGCCTATATCTTTTTCAGACAATCTGCTCTCTTGCCACACATTCTCTCATTTTGTTCTTATAAAATGGCCTGTGGGTTAATTCTCACCTTTAGCACTACTGAGATTTAGTTTCACAGAATTATGTCATGTTCTTGTATTCATCTGCCAATACCTTGCCTTGTTCCTGTATCATTTAAAATTTCAAGTTCATCGATGAGTTTCCTGTGCATCTACATAAATTTCTTTAAGTTACTTCTCTTTTCTCTCCTCACAAAAATTTCTTTTTGTGTCTTGAGAATTAATTCTCAAGAGCTTTCCAAGTCTTGTTGATTTGACTTCTGCAATATATCTTACATCAATCCTGTTCTCTTTCTGCACACAGTCTACTCCAGTTCTGGCAGTCATAACTTCTCACATGGATCATTGCAACAGCTTTCAAATTGGCCTCCCTGATTCTAGTTTTTCCTTCTTCCAATCCATCCTCCACACAATGATCCAATTGATGTTCCTAAAACACAGAGCTCATCATGTCATTCACCTATTAAAAAAAATTCCATGGTTCCCAAATACCTCTAACATAAAATATACAATTTTCAGTGTGTCATTTAAAACTCTCCAAAATCTGGCTCCTGCCTGGCTCTCCAGTCTTCTTTATTCCCCTTCATATACTTTCTGTTTTAGTCAAACTGAACTGTTAGCTCTCCCCTGTATGTGACATTTCATCTCTCATCCCTGAAGGGTTTTTTGAGAATGAGAGATGAAAAAAAAAGACACTGATTCTTGCCAAGAGAAGATACTTGTACCTGTTCTTTAGCAAAGGTATTGGCACATCTTCCCTCTATTCTAGTTTAGGTTTCTACATCCTTTTGTCTTCTCCAAATGAGGACTGGCTTTTGGTACTACAAATATTCTCTTTTTTTGGAGGAATCTTTTCTTTTCTAAGACATTCATTCCGACCCGACCCACTTATCCTAAGTTTCACCATTGTTTTTACTCTATTTGGTCTGTAAGGTATTTAACTCACACCTTTCCTTGCCAAGTATTTCTTGCTGCCTGGAGGTTTAAAGGGTCAGCCTGATTTCAGACCATAGCACTTCTTATCATGGAGATCATGTGGGGTCTTTCAGCATCCACCGTCTAAGCATTGTGTCCTTCCTACTGCTTGCTTTGCAGTCTTGTCATGCAGCCTTTAAGAATTGTGAGGTTCTTTAAGAAACTGAAACAGCAGTCTAAAAATGACTTGATCTTATGACTAGACAACTCACCTTGGTAGTCAACCCTTTTGCATATGAGCATGTCAATAGAAAATTAGAGAATGTTAGAGCTGAAGGAAATTTAGGATTTATTTAATCCAGGAGTTGACCCATTTGGCAGTCTGGTGAAGCCTGTGAACTCTTTCTCAGAATAAAGTTTTTAAACACATAAAACAAAATCCATAGAATTACAAAGAAAATGATTTATTCTGAAATAGTTGCTATCTATCTATCTATCTATCTATCTATCTATCTATCTATCTATCTATCTATCTATCTATCTATCTATCTATCTATCTAGTTTATGGACCAGAGGTTAAGAGCTCCTGCCTTAGTTCGCTCCTTAAATTTACATATGAGAAAATTAAAGCTCGATGACGCTAAATGAATTTTCTAGCACCTCAAATCATAGGATCTTAGATTTAGAGGTGGAAATGACCTTAGAAGTCATTTAGCTCCTATTAGGGTTGGCTATAATCAGTGGCTCTACTTCCCTTCCTCTCATTCTCTTCTTAACCCTCTATAGTCAGGCTTCTAACTTGACTTCTGACCTCATCATTCAACTGAAATTGCTCTCTCTAACAATTGCTCTCTCTCTTCTAAACAAGAAATCCTCTGTTTGACTTTTAAAGCTCCTCACAAGCTTAGCCCTTCCTACATTTCCAGTCTTTTATATTTTATTCCCCTCTATGTACACTGGGATCCAAAGACCTTGGTTTCTTTGCTTTTCTATGTACTTTCTATGTATTCCATCTCCTAATTCCAGGCATTTTTTTTTTTACTGACTATTGTGCCTGGAATCCTCTCTCTCTTCATATTTATCTTCTGACTTCTCTGGAATCCTTTAACTCCCAGCTATGATTTTACCTTCTACAAGAGAGCACCTACTGTCTTTTGTACTTGCCCCAGTAGATGTTTATATATTTGCTAACTTGATTAGAAAGGCACATAGAAGAAAGAAATGAATGCATCCAATTGTTGTGAGAAAGTAGTTCATAGATAATGTTTATGAATTCCGGACTTCTTTGTAGAGGAAAAAATATTTAAAATTTCCTAGGCAGGGAGATTTCTTGGGTAATGGAAGCTTTTAGAGGTTGCCCCATGTATAGCCACAAGTTCAAGAGTTCCCAAGTCTGGGAGTTCTCAGGCTCAAAAGTTCAGAATTCAGATCTCTTTGTGAGAGAGTATTTCTTAAGCAGAGTCCTTTTCAGGGGGAAAAATGACCACCCACATAGTTTTGATGCAGTATCGTACTGGATAGCAAAACTAGTGAGTCATTCATCCAGTGCTGGTACAATGGAGGATGCTATTCCTTGTTTTGATAACTCTAAAAGTATGCCAAACTTTTGGGAATATGAACCAAGGGGTAATATTGTGGGTTTTGGAAGAATTGTGTACAAGTCTATGGGAAAGATGGACTTAACAGTGTTTCAAAGGGTTTCCCTGAAAGCAACCTCAAGTTCACTTCACTTCAGTAGGGGAGATAATGGACTATTTGAATACATTATATGGTACCTTATGATGGGTTTCTGTAGGTCCTTTGTAGCTACTACATTTTCTGTGGGGTGAAATAAAGATTGTCCCATGCTTGATTTGCACAGACTACCTTTAGTGCTTATGGAGGAATTAGGAATTCCTATTATCCACATTTGGGAAAACTTAGATGTATGGTACCATGAGTATATTAGAAGATTTTCTGGGATTATCTCCAGGTGGAGATAAAGAGCCAAAGATGGAAAATGACTTCTTGGTGTTGGACTATTCCATGATAGCTGAGAGTTTTTATGGGCCCTGGGTTTTGTCCTTATACGCTATATAGAAGTTATTTTTGAATGCAAAAAATGCACAGGAAGATTGGGCAGACACTTAGATTCTTATTTTGCTTTCCTGTTCCCATTGACAAAAATAACTTTGGACTTATTTTGGAATAAAGTTATACTTACTCGTTAAGACCAAAATTCTGGCTATATGAAATAAAATTGGATTCATTTTAATAAATACATAACATAGACACTCATGTCCAGTGGGTTAAAATACTCATAGTTAGACTTAACCTTAAACATGAGATAAAAGCATATTAAAAATTAAATATTGTCTAATGGTTGATATGATCTGTATCATCCTTAAAATGAAGAGTGAAAAGTGGCAATCTTGAAGATCTTTTTTCTCTCCTGCCTGAGAAAATGTCTCAGATGCCTATTCCATATCACAAGCAAAGGAATCAAAAGCTTAGCCCAGCATCTGACTACATTTATCCTATTTTTTTTTTAAAAAGAAAGGATTTTCTGCTAAAAATCCAGCTTGAAATGATAACGAGACAAAGAGGATTTCTCCAACTCCCTTTGAAAAGCCATACAATCTGTCACAGAGGATTTAGAATGTCATTAACACAGCTCCTGAGGCTTAAACTATGGATGAATCAGATTTAGATAACTCTTTTCACCTGTTTCATTCTGACACAAGACTTTTCGAGGCAAGTCAATGCAAGTGTTGATTCTTCTTCTCTTTATACTGATGCAGCATCCTGAGGGCTTCTTGCCTAAAGGTCTTGGATTGAGGAAGAATTAGTGGCAAGCCTTTTTTTTAGAGTAGTCACTGGATACTTGCTATTTTCCCTCTAGGCAGCCCTCAGTTTTTGCTAGTAATGGAGAATACTTCTGTTAAAGTCCTCTCCTAATGCTTCAGTGTCATATTGAGGCACCTGTTGCCTGGGTAAGGTAGGATACTAGCTCTAGCCAATTCCATTTAAATTGGAAAGGCTTTAAGGTCAGTCCTGGGCACATTATCCAAGGATCCTCTTATCCAAGTATGGAGATGCTCATCAAGAAGAAGTCTGACTACCAGATGATTTTTTTTTTCAGTCATAGCAACTCGTGAAGACCATCTGCTGAAGGCATGGAAAGGAAATTTTGATTTCTGTTGCTAGAGGGAGTATTCATACACTCAGAAAATAATTCATAGATTTGGAGATGGAAAGGGCCTCAGAATGATAGATAAATCATTTGTTTACTTGCTCATTCATTTATTTATTTTAACACTTGCCTTCTGTAATAGGATCTATGTGAAGTATTGATTCCAAGGCATCAGAATGGTAAAGGTTAGGTAATGGGGTTGAATGATCTACTCGTGGTCACATAGTTAGGAAGTGTCTGAGGCCAGATTTGAGCTCAAGTCCTTCCAACTTCAGGCTTGGCTCTCTATCCACTGAACCACCTAGCTGCCTTAGAAGCATTTATTAATTGGTTACTACATGCCAGGCTACGTTTTGCTACAATTCAGAACACCAGGAAGTAGCTGGATCTGAAGACTGCCTCTTTTTACACAGTGTCTTTCCAGCTGCCCAAAGTCAGTAGCCCTGGCAGGCTGTGCCGTACCTTACATCTCACTTCTCCTAGTGGTGGTCTCCAGGGAGAGGGGCACATCCTAGTTTTGGTCACCTCCCTTTAGTTCCTTGCATACAAGAAATTGTCTGATCACCCATTAGGAGATGAATAAGCATCATGGTTATGTTCTTCTTAGGTACAGCTCCACAGACAAGTTATACCTACTTTGGTGAGAGGTGGGTTCATACTGTGGAAACCACATTGGCTTATGAGTTAGAAGACCTAGATTCGAAACCTGGCACCACTTCTTACTATCCACGTGACCTCGGAAAAACACATAACAACTCTGAGATTTAATTTCCTTTTCTCTAAAGTAGGGATAACAAAACTTGCAGGGCTTATTTTGAGAATAAAATAAGCCATCACATATGAACAAGCTTTGTAACTGTAAAGCACTATGTGAATATAAGTTGCTATTATGGGAGATAACATTGAATTTATTGAAAGTTTGGTTTGAGACCTAACTAAGCTAGATCATCCTGAAAACCCTTATAAATTAAACCAGAAAGTGAAAACAAGCAGAAATAAAATCAAACAGATTTTCCATGTTTTTCTATATTCATTCTATTTTCATCATTAGTTGGATCATGATAGTTGGACTATCCCACTTCAGTCTTTGTATTTGCTTGGGTATGTGCTATGGGAGTATGAAATTCCACCTTTAGAGAGTCATTCTTTTATTTTCTTCTCTAAATTTATTGTAGAGGCAGCTAGGTAGTACAATGGGATAGAATGCTAGTCTTGGAGCAAGGAAGGCTCATCTTCCTGTGTTCAAATCTGAACCTCATACATTTACTGTGTAACCCTGGGCAAGTCACTGTTTGCCTTAGTTTCCTTATCTGTAAGATGAGTCGAATAAGGAAATGGTAAACCAAGAAAATCCAAATGGGGTCAGCAAAATGACTGAAAAACAAAAAAATTCAGAGTTCTTTCATGAATTAAAAAAATTCTAGGAACCCCCTGGAAAAATGAAAAGATTTTCATTGGAGAATTAATAATTCATTAAGCCAATTACTGTCATTCTGAGTACATCAGTAAACTCTCATTCTAAATGTCAGTTTAGAACTCATTCTTAAAATATTGAAAAGGAATAACTGAGAGCATTTATAGACAAAATTGGAAGGTGAGTGACAAAGAGATGTAAAAGGGAACAGATTTGTGTCTTAATATCTTCTCATAATCTGATCTAAAAAACCTCAGTTCTTAAGAAATATCCTTTAAGAAGTTGAAGTAAAAAAGAACAGTTAGACCTGATTGAATGCATATGAGAGAGAGAAGTCCATACTGCAACTTAAAGGCATTAAAGTATGCCAAAAGAATGAAAAAAGAACTTAGATGATAGTTTATATCATTATATCTTATTATATCATATATTTATTATATTATTAGATAGTGTTATATTACATCATTATATATTAGTATGATATTATATATCATGTATCATCATGAAATTATTCCCAAGGAAGTGACCTAGAAGGCATAAAAAAGGAATAGCTCAATTCCTACTTTAAAAGAATAGTTTTGCAAATATTTTGGATTTTCTTGATGCAAATATGAGAAGAGTAGAGGTAGGCTTTTGTGGATGATTCTCCACAGTAAATCATATTTAAAAAATCATACAATTGACCCAGAAGGATAGAGGATACAAGATCTTGATGTGTTTATTGGCTACAAAAAAATTGACTTGGTAAAGTTCAACATTAAAGGATCACTTCCAACAAAAGGTTTACCATGCATGTGTCAAAATCATACAAGACTCCACAAGCAATGTAACAACAGAAATAACTTTGCTTAATGACTATTTGATTATTAATACTCTAAAAGCAGGGAAACATATGTTGCCAAAAGTATTTACTAATGACACTTGATTAAATCCATTTATTAAGCACTGTATTCAAGGCTCTCTGCATATAAATCAATCCATCAGTAAGCACCTCCTATCTGCCAAACAATAAAGGAATACGAAGTTAAAAAAAAGGAAACAATGTTACCAAGAGGTACACTATCTATACAATTAACTAAGTATAGAGTTCTCAACATAATTTCAAGAGAGAACTCTTAAGAGCTGGGGGAAAGAGGAAAGAAAAGGAAAAACTATATGGTAAAAGGGATACCTATTATGTTTTGAATAAATTTGGGGCCTTGAGGAAGACACTTAAATGACTAGAATGAAAAATTCAAGGAAAGGAGAAATACAAAAAGATTGGAAAGATATGTGAGAGTGTTGTGAGAAAAAGTTATAAATGCCAGATTGAAGACTTTATATATTATCCTGGGGCACTAGGGACCCATTGAAGATTTTTGATTAAGGGAATGATAGGTTCAGAACAATGCAGAAAGAAGATTGTTTTGGTAATTCTATAGAGAATGAACTGGAAATAGTGAGATAATTCAAGAAGCTAGTGCAATAGTTAGGACAGGAGGTCATAAGGGCCATGAAATCTAAATGGGAGAGAAATTCCCTAAAGGTGGTGAAGTTCTTCAAGTGTAGTCATTGTGTATGGATGACATTGTTCTGATTGTATCAAAACTGGAAACATTGTAGATTCTTCTAAATAAGATTAAAAATTAATCAAGAGTCCAGACTGTGCTATTACTATTAGACATTATTATTATTATTATTATTATTATTATTATTATTATTATCATCAAAACCAATCTAATATATCTCAGAAAACCTCTGAGCATTGGTAATGAGCTGGACTCCAAACTGAGCACAAGGAGGAGATGGGGATGGATTAATTTTGGTAAATTGCACAGTGCAGTTTATGCTCCAAGATTCTTCTTGAAACAACAGTCCATCTTTTAAAAAATAATCTTCATGTGTCCATGCCCTGAAATAATATAGTCTCTGAAGGGTTAAAGTTGAACAGTAGCCAAAGGGCAATGAGGAAGTCAATTGTGGGTGTCCTTGGGCTGCCACAGGTTTACTAATGAGGAAATATACAGGAAAGGGGACATAAAGCAGTGTCACCAGAAAGAGATATAGTGAGAAAATAATGGGGTCTAATCATGTAGAGAAAAGGTGGGATATTACTGAGAAACAGCCAGTAAGCCTCATTGGCATTCATCCAAAGTTGAAAGCTCTAGAATGGTTCTCATACTTTTTTTGGCCTCAGAACCACTTTACACTCTTTATCAGAGAAATTTGTTATAAATTCTACCCCCTCCCTAGTTCGTGACTTCTATTCTTGGTGGCATTGGTTTTGTTTGTATAAAAACTTTTAATTTAATGTAATCAATATTATTCATTTTATATCTTATAACATTCTCTATCTCTTGTTTGGTTATAAATTCTTCCCTTTCCCAAAGATCTGACAGGCAACCTATTCTAAGTTCCCCTAACTGATAATTTCACTCTTCATGTTTAAATCATATACCCATTTGGATCTTATCTTGGTATATGGTGTGAGCTATTTATCTAAACCTAATTTTCCCCATACTGTTCTCCAAATTTCCCAGCAGTTTTTGTCAGATAGTGAGTTCTTATCCAAAAAGCTGGGGTCTTTGGGTTTATCAAACATTAGATTGTTGAGGCCCACTCTTAAAAATTATTGAGGACCCCAACCTTTATTTGGCTATAGCTCTTGGTATATATGCTATTAGAAATTAAAAATTATTGAGGAATTCAACATTCATTTACATTATACCCTTTGATATTTCTATATTTACTGGTATTTTTAAAATATTAATTCATTAAAATGATAGGAAAACCCATTATACATGAACATAAATTACGTTATTATGGAAAAAAACTATTTCCCAAAAGGTTTCTAAAAAGTGATTGTTTTATATATTTTTGGAAATCTCTTTAATATAAACATAAGATATAACATAATATATAAGATATAATATAATATATATAATGTAATATAAGATATGAGATAGCTGGATTCTTATATCCACTTCAGCATTCATTCTATTGCAATATGTTGCTTTGGTTGAAGTATATGAAGAAAATCTAACCTCATACAGATGTATTATTGGAAGAGGAGTATTTTTTTTTTTAAACCCTTGTACTTCGGTGTATTGTCTCATAGGTGGAAGATTGGTAAGGGTGGGCA
This sequence comes from Gracilinanus agilis, assembly GCF_016433145.1. Lineage (NCBI taxonomy): Eukaryota > Metazoa > Chordata > Mammalia > Didelphimorphia > Didelphidae > Gracilinanus > Gracilinanus agilis. The sequence goes on from NC_058130.1 coordinate 192,764,306, forward strand.
ATGGGAGTCAAGTGACTTGCCCAGGGTCACACAGCTGGGAAGTGGCTGAGGCCGGGTTTGAACCTAGGACCTCCTGTCTCTAGGCCTGACTCTCACTCCACTGAGCTACCCAGCTGCCCCAGGAAGAGGAGTATTTTAATGAGCAAGTAACATCAGTATTATTATGAAAATAGTTGTTGACATTATGGACCCCCTGAAAAGGTCTTGGGGTCCAAGAACCATACTTTGAGAACTGCAGACTAGAAGACTAAAGTATGTTGGACTACTTCCTATGAAGAATTTACAGGAGGGCATAGATGATATTAAGTTGACCAGGATATGATAGCAGAGATAGGTTGTGTTATTTTTACTATTAAAGCAAGTACTCATAGAAGTTAATCACCCCTATTTAATAGATAAGGAAATTGAATCTCAGAGAGATTAAGTTGCTTCAAATCACTCAGCTAAAATTTTTTGTGGCTGGCATTTGAATTCTGGTCTTCCTAAGACCTCAAGTCCAGCTTAAGCAAAACAAAACATTACTCCCTTTAGAGCAATGGTATCAAACTCAAATAGAAATCAGGGTCACTAAACCATATATAAAGATCCATCTGGGCACTAAAAAACCACATATTAACATTATCTGTGTTTTATTATAGGGATATCCTTTTCATGTCATGAGAGTTAGGAGTGTGGTGCCCCCCAACAATCTGTAAAATTTTTTGGTCCTCGCTTCATACAAGAGAAGTTTGATTTTTTTTCTTTTTCTTTTGTGGAGTGCTTATCGTACCTTATAAGCATTTATGAACTATCAAATTTTTAAAGATATCTACATTTCTAGCCTCTGTATCGTTTGCTGATTTCGTGTTCTCGCAAACCTTAACTTTTTACTCATTTTAACTTTAAAAAAGAAATTGTGCATATTTATAATATTAAAAGATAAAACATATTAATAGTAAACAACATTATACATATGTTTTATGTATTTCTGAGTTTCTAAACTTTTCTGTCATCTGCTGGCCTTCGCATGTCACCTTCAAATTCTGTAAAGTTCCCTTTTAATTTCTTATGCTGACCCACAATATAGTGAGATGAAGAAAGTCACAATGTGGAAGGGATACCTGAATTTTTACTTATTTTAAAAATATATTTCTCAATTATATTTAATCTGGTTTGGGCTATACTAGAAAGCTGCTGCCTCTTCTAGAGATTTGATACCTCTGTTCTAGAAAGTACAAAGTCCTAAGGAATTGAAACAGGTAGTAAGGAGAGAGCTTATGGATTCAGCATTGATGCCAATTCCTGGACTACTGGGTATGATCAGTAGCATGACTAACAAACGAGAAGAGTATAGAGAGAAAAGAAACAAGGGTGAGGAGAGAATCTTGCATGATGCCCATGATTAGGGAACATGGAGAAGATGTGGAAGCAGCAAAAAGAACAAAGTAGGAGGTGGGAGGAAAACCATGAGAATATAGTGTCTTAGAAACCAACAGCAGAAAGGGTATATATAGAAAAGCTAAAGAGGATCAGAAAAGGAAAAAAATGTTAATTTGGTGATAAAGAAATTATTATGACCACAGAGACAACCACTTTAGTAAAGTAAAAGGCAGGTTTCATTGTAATATGTGGATAGTGGAAAAGTGGTATATAGAGGTATAGATTATACTTTCTAGAAGAGGGAAAGAGGGGTAGGATCATAGCTTAGGTTCTTAAAAATTTTTTTTTCATAGTAAAAATCTGATTTTTGTAGACTGAGGGGAGAGGGAAAGAGACTTTAGGAAGGGAAAGAATTTCTCATTCCCTTTTAATCTATATTCTAGGCATTCTCTACTATGCTTCAGAAACCCCTTCATTCTGGGAGTTCACTCCATCCTTGAAATTCAGATACTGAAAGTACCCTTTATCCTTTCCTTTCCCTCTGATTGATGGACCCAGGCTGGATTTCCTTTTTCACACCTAGGAAACTTCTTCATCTTGGAAGCTCATTCTAGCCCTGGAATTCTTACACTGAAAGCCTTCTCTCTTGGCTAGTTGAATTGCCACTCAAAGAACCTACTGAAGGAGGGCATTCAGGTTCTACCATGAGTCATGCCAGGTACCTTCTTTGCTGTTTTTCCCCACCTCTCCAAAAAGGTTCCCTTTTATGCATTGTCTTCTGCTTGTTGCAAGGTAAGTTCCTTGATGTCAGGGACTATTTTTCTCTCTCTTTTTTTAAACCCTCATCTTCTATCTTAGAATTGATAAAAGAAGTAGGAAGAGTGGTAAAGACTAGGCAATTGGAGTTAAGTGACTTGCCCAGGATCACATTTGGAAGATCTGAGGCCAGATCTGAATTCAGGACCTCTCCTCTCCAGGTTTGATTCTCTAGCTACTGTGCAATCTAGGTGCCAGGGACCATTCTTACTGTAGAAAAAATAAATTCTTTTTCTCTCTAAATAAATATATGGAAGGGCTTTGCCTTGTGGGTTTATATTGCTTTAGCCTCAAAGGATGGAGAATCTGACTTCTGAGTACTGTTATTGTGATGATGATGTCAGGTAGGAGGCTCAGTGTGTAGAGTGCTGAGCTGGAATCAGGACAACTTGAGTTCAAATCCAGGCTCGGACACTTACTGGCAATATAATCCTGTGCAGACCCCTTAACCTTTATTTGCCTCACTTTCCTCATCTGTGAAATTGTGATAATCTTAGCACCGACCTCCCAGGGCGCTTTTGAGAAGAGAATATTTGTAAAGGACTTCACAAACCTTGAAATGCTGTAATAATTCAAGCTAGGATGATGGTAATGGTTATTTTCCACAACTGAAGTAGTCATTCACATATGTCTTTTAGAGAATGTAAATGGTGAAGTTTCTGGGCCTGCCTGGCTGGGTGAATGTCCCTATTTCAGTCAAAATCAAATATCAAACTCACGGCCCAGATGTTAGCATCAGTACTTACAATTTGGTAAAATAATCTTAAGTAGAAGTCATAATGGGAAAAAAAAAGCCCTGAAATAATTGGGAGAAGCCCTTGGTTCAAATTCTGATCTTGCTCCTGACTTACTTGCATGACCCTAGGAAAGTTATTTAATTCCTCTGGGCCTCAGTTTCCTCATATTAAAACAAAGAACTTGGAGCAGATATCTCCAACATTCCTTTCCAGATGTAAACCAGTAACATATGACCTCTAAACTATCATTTTCTACGAACTATATACAGTTAGGGGGTATGAGGCTGAGCTCAGCATCACAGAGGCAGTCTGTGGGTCCATCTGACTTCATGATTGCCACTGGATTATTGTTCCTGGGGGTTATATTACATGTATTTTAAAAAATCAATATGACCCAAAATACATATAAATGCTTATATAAATAGAACAACTTGAAAGGGTTCAGGTGGACAGGGTTAGATTTAGCAAGGAGGAGGGCCACCTCTTCCTCTGAGGTTAAAAAACTGGAGGAGAGGATGGGCAAGGGCTTTGAGAGGATTAAAGGATGACATTCTTATGCCTCTGACCTTCTGTGTTCATTTTCCCTCCTTTGCTTTTTCTTTCCTCATTGTCCTCTAAGATTCTATGCTTCTTTCTCTCAAGCCCAGCCGGCCTGTTCTTTGTGTGGTTGCTGGGATAGACATCACCAAAGCTGTTGCTTTTCACATTTCAGTGGTTTTACTCTAAACAGCAAGAAGGGAAATAGGATTCAGTCCATTTTCCACTTGGGAACTTGAAAGCATATTGGTGAAGCTTAGGTTTCAGCGAAAACCATTTATTGCTGCCCTATCCTGAGCATATGTAGAGATGAATTCATGCTTCAGGATGACCAGTAAGCAGGCTGCTTTGCACAAGATAAACCTCCTAAACTGGATTATTCATGACAACCCCCTCTTCTCTGACCACAGTCCACTTTGGAACTTGAATCGGGTGACCCATCCATGGGTAATTCATCATCCTGGCTATAATATCTTAGAAAGGAGAAGTACTTAAAAAAACCCTTACTTTCTGCCTTATAATCAATACTATGTATTGGTTTTAAGGCAGAAGAGTGGTGAGGGCTAGGCAATGGGGATTAAGTGACTTTCCCAAGGTCACACAGCTAGGAAGCATCCAAAACCAGATTTGAATCAGGACTTCCCATCTCTAGGCTTAACTCTTTATCCACCAAGACACCTCCCTGTTCCTGCTAGGAATACTCTCTTTTATGGGCTCTTCCACTTTTTTTGTAAAAAAGTTTTGATTTTGGTACCTCAGATCTGATTGATCTGAGTCCATTCCTTCCAGCATATATTCACTGGAATGCCACAACTTCAATTTCATTTTTGTGCTGGGTTTTCCAGGTCTCTGGTAATGTTCCTACAACCGATCCATGTTGACATCATGTTCATGATAATCATTCCCTGTTAAGACTTGCTGAGACCGCAACATTCGTTGAATCTCATATCCAGTAACTTGCCAAATCCTGTTAATTCTATCTCCGCAATATCCATCTCACCCATCTGATTTCTATTCCCATCCACACCAGTATAGTTTAGGCCATTATTACATCTGGTCTAGACTCCTTTAATCTATATGTTGTTCTTCTATTTAATTCCCCTTGCTCCAGTCTTGCCTCTTCCCAAGCATCTTTCACATGACTACTAAAGTCATCTTCCTAACAATGAAGTTCATGTTAAGTACCTGTTCAAAAAGTCTGCAATGGCTTCACACTATCCTTAGCCTAATATTCAAGGACTCTCATAACCTGGTTCTAACCTGCTTGCCAACCTTACAGGATTTTGCCATTTATTCCTTTTCCCTTTCTTTAAGATACTGCTAGATTAGACTACTTGAGGTTTGACTAAATCATCTACACTTTCCTGCTTTTGTACATTTCCCTATTTTGTTTCCTATATCTGGAAGGATCTCCTTCACCCTTAAAATGTTGAAATCCTATCTTTTAAGGCCCAGGACCAATGCCACCTTCTCTAGCAACTTTATCTGATTCTTTTCCCAGCTGGGAGTAAAACTCCCTTTTGGAATTTGAGGCACCTTGCTCTTCTCCTTATGCCTTTATTCTCTATTTTTTTTTAATAATAATTTTTGTATGTAGTGAAACTAGAGATTTTGTTGCTAGTAAGAATGCAAAATGAAGTCAATAATGGTGAACAAAGGAAATAGGAGAGAGGCTGATAAGTCCACTGATTCCATCTGTCTCTGTAGTGTTGTCTCCAGTTGATCTATGGCAATGGGGGCATTATGGGTATTGACCAGAACTTTATCACTCTAGGTCCCCATGCTTTCTCTGCAGTTTTGCTTAGTAGGATACTAAGGGTAACTGGAAAGGTCAGAGATAAGAGAAGAAAGTCAAATAAGAGATCCAAATTGCTCGTTGGCTGCAGGAGGGAGGTGGGAGAAGGGGAGGGAAAGAACATGAATTATGTGACCATGGGAAAATATCCTAAATCAATTAATTAAATAAATAAACTTAATTAAAAAAACAAAGAGATCCAAGACCAAGATCCCAACAAGATGGAAAGTCATACCAAAGGACAAGGTTTGATTATAGCTTGGGTGATATTTTTAGCAATAAAATCTGAATATATAGTCTTCCTTATTGGATTGTAAGCTTCTTGAAGGCAGAGACTATGTCTTTGTACTTCCTGCCCCAGGCCTTGGTGCAGTGTCTTGAACATGGTATTTCATGTCTGTTGAATTTTATCCTCATTCATTCCCACCCTATTGGGAAGCTTCTTTTTCACTTAAACCCCATGCTTTTTTTTGCTTTGCGTGTGTTTTTTTTCTCTCAACTCTCCAGTGGCCTTAATAGAAACATTGAATAAGCCTCTTCCACAGCACTCAGCTGTGGAAGCAGCTGAACCATTATGTTCCCTAGGCTGTCTGGCTCTCTCCTATCCTCACCTTAAAAAAATGGTACTGTAGAGTTTTTGAAAAGTGGGCATCGGACCTTGGACCTGGTTTCGCCTGAGTCTACTTCTCTAGAGAAGCCTGCCATTTTGTATTTGTCATATAGAGCTGATTCTAGATCCAATTCTTAGGCAAGTCCACTTTGATTGAGGGATGGAAGACCCCCAGGGGGAGAGCTGGTGTTCTGGTTGTCACAATAAACGGAACAAGGTTCCTATTGATGACTTGGGAACACATTGTGGGCTGCTCTCATTGCAGCTAAACTGCTAAGCTGTGGCTACTTAGCACACGCCAACATGAACACCTGCTGGATAAAGACCTGTAAGCTCAGGTGAAAGGCTGAGCTCTCAAATTCCACAGGTGTATTAACCCTTTCTGAGGAAGAAACCCCAACTAGAGCCAGCAGTCGGCAGTTTGCATGGAAATGTTCTAGTTACTTTCGGACTAAGGCACACGTTTTTATCCCAAAGCACAGGCGATGAAGGATTCAAGGCCATTTTATTCTTGCCTTCCCCCTTTCTTCAGAGAGATGGGAAGGGTGTTGCTCTACCAACTGAATGAAACAGCTAATTTACAAGAACACTAGACTTTTTTCCCCCTGGGCTGGCAGGAACCACACAAAGATGCTGATGGTTTCACAAGTAACCAGCTGAGTCAATGGCCTTGGAGGAAGCACCTAGTCCACTGCAGGGAGGTTTTATGTGTGTGCTTGTAAATTATATATTTCACCTTACCTGAGTAGAATCAGTATCATAGACAAAACTTAGTGACATGCGAAGCCTGGACTGAAGTCTGTTTTTGCAGTCAGTTATAATTGACCATAAACTGATGATTTAATGCAGCTCTGATTCTAAATGATTATCAGAGAGTGACATTTTCTTTGGCCAAGTTGGTTTGAATAGACCTGTGGGAAAGTTTTAAAACGAAACCACAAGCAGTATGAAAATTGGCTAGTTTCTGGGTCCCACATAGAAAGGGAACAAGCTGAGCCCTTTCCAGCTACATCCCTTGTCTAATCATGGAACAAAGACAGTTCTTTGGGGCTCTGCAGAGACCCAATCCTTGTGGGACCCAAACTTGAGGGATTTGTGACTAAACTTTTTGGTTTGGCTCTCCCCACATGCACTATTTAACTTCTCATACAAATGCTGAGCAAAGAAGGGACAATTAGCTTGCAGGCTCTGTACTACTCTCTCAAAGAACCTCCCTTTCTTCTTTCTGCCCACCCTCTCCTCTCTTTCCTCTGTCTCCCTTCCCTCCTCCTGATTCCTTCTCTTTGGGTATCTATCTTTCTGCCTGCCTGTCTCTCTAACAGAGAACTCTACAGGAGGAATCCTATTTGGCTTTTAAATTGACCAGTGAGATAATGAAATCAACACAGATGATATATTCAGTGCAAATGGCAGAGCATATTGTCATGTATTTCATGAGTCACTTGCTTAACAAAAGCAATTTTACTTTTATATACTGTATAGCGGAGATATTTGAAACTGGATTGTCCTTTTGGGAAGAGAACAAATTACTTCTGCCTTCAAGTGAGCAGGAATGAGTTTATGGTATTGGAGATCTATACAAACACCCCAGACACCATGATTTCCACTTGTGGCCTGAGAGGGCGCTCATAGCTCTACTTTGACATCTGAGTTATCCAGGTCATCTAGCAACACAGCTAACATTGGGAGAGAGAGAGATATAAGGAAAGAGGGAAAGAAAGGAGCAAAATGAGGGAGGGGGAGAGAGAAAGAGGGGAGAAAGAAAGAGGGGGAGAGAGAGGCAAAAAGAGAAAGGGAAGGGAGAAAAAGGGAGAGAGAGAGAAAGGGAAAGAGAAAGAAGAGAGACAGAGAGAGAGAGAGAGAAAGGGAAGAGAGAGAGGGAGAGGGAGGAGAGGGAGGGAGAGGGAGAGGGAGAGTCCTAAAGAAAGAACTTTCTTACTTTTGCATTGGTATTTTTCAATGTTTCACATTTAGTAGGAGAAAAAGGGGCAGTAAGGGGAAAGAGATAGAGATAGAGAGAAACACAAACTCCAAATGAAGAAAATCTAGATCCAAATGTTGCTTCTGCACATGTTGTCTGTGTGATCCTAGGTAAATCATGGAACCCCAGGCAGCTCTCTAAGGTTGTAGATTATAGAATACTTGCCCATATCCATTGGCATAAGGAGATTTTTTCATTGAGAGTTCTCTATACCAGAGAAATAATAAAGATTTCCTTCTCCATACAAAAAAGAAAAATCACTTTGCACATTCAGGTAGTTTGGTATAGTAGAATGCTGATCTTGGTATTAGGATGACCTAGGATGAAATCTTGCCTCTGACATGACCCTGAGCGAATCACTTGACTAAGCTACACTAGGACTTAGCTACTAAATTATAGAGGATTTCCCACACTGATAAAATAATAAATCTTTGGCTATTAGACCAAATCTCATACTTGTGCTTTAGCCAGAGGTGGGGAGAGTAATTTCTTTCTTTGTTGTCCATATATATATATATATATATATATATATTAGGCAATGGGGGTTAAGTGACTTGCCCAGGGTCACACAGCTAGGAAGTATCTGAGGTCACATTTGAACCCAGGATCTCCCATCTTTGGGCCTGACTTTCAATGCACTGAGCCACCTAGCTGCCCCTGAATAATATAATTTTTAACATAAGCTTATTTGGGTGTCAGACTCTAGAGCCATCTATTACATCAAACTCTTTCCCTCATGGATATTCATTATTCTAAGTGGTCACAGATTATAGGAGTAACCAAATTCTTTTGGCGTTCAAAGCTTCTTACAGCCTGGCCTCTTTCTATCTTTCTAGTCTTAAATACCGAACTCTAAGGTCCACTCATATGGCCTACTAGCTCCATCTTCCAACATGGTTCATGACTACAATGGCAGTCTTTTGTGCTTGGAATGCTGTCCCTTCTCATACCTGACCCTGAATCTGAGGCTTCCTTCAAGATGCAACTCAAATGGTATTTGTGAAAATGGGCATCCTTGTTTTTACTCCTGATCTTATAGGGAAAATTTTTAACCTATCCCTATTATAGATATTGTTTGTTGATGGTTTTAAGTATATACCCTTTTTTTTATTCTAAGGGAAAATTCATTTATACCTATGCTTTCAAGTGTTTTTAATGCCACCTGCTGGAGAGCTTTCTTCTCAGGTGCTATTACCTTCTCCTCTAAGGTTATCTTGTTACTCTTTGTATATCTTATATATGCCTATTTATGTACATGTTACCTTTCCTATTAGAATATAGACTTCTTTTTTTAATTGATTAAGAAAAATTTTCCATGGCTACATGATTCATGTTCTTTCCCTCCCCTCTTCCCACCCCTCTCCTGTAGGGCAATTCCATTGGGTTTTACATGTGTCATTGATCAAGACCTATTTCCATATTATTGATATTTGAACTAGAGTGATCGTTTAGAGTCCACATTTCCAATCATATCCCCATTGAACCATGTGATCAAGCAGTTGTTTTTCTTCTGTGTTTCTGCTCCCACAGTTCTTTCTCTGGATGTGGATAGTTTTCTTTCTCATAAGTCCCTCAGAATTGTCCTGGATCATTGCATTGCTGCTAGTAGAAAAGTTCATTACAGAATGTAAACTTCTTGAGGGTAGGACAGTCTTAAATTTTTCTTTGTGTCCCTAGTGCTTAGCATAGCATCTCACACATAGTATGAACTTAATAAATATCTGTTGATCAGTTGATTAAGAGGCTTTCTGTGATGTGCAAAGGACACAAAGATGAAAAAGACACACCATCTACATTCAAGGGATAAATCCTAGTAGATGGAAGCTCCAGAGACAAAGTTCAAATTTATCTGGCAACTGGATTGGCTTTATCAACTGGTGGCATCTAATGAGTCAATTTTAACCAATATAATCACTTTTTTAGGCACATCAAGAAAATAAGAGAATTTTCTCAATTGTATTTCTTTTCATCTAATATGTAGATATTTCTGATCTGGTTACTAATAGCTATGTGAGGTATCTGTCCATTGAGCAATCGTTAAACTTTCTCACATGTATCAGATGAACAATGGGAGTGTGGCAAGGATAATCTGCTGGACAGCAGCATTGTCCTCCTAGTTTTTCCCACCTTTGCCTTGTTTTAAGGCCATCTCATGTTTCAGCTATTACTCTGTGGGAGGGCCTGGTTAAAAAACAAAACAAAATGTTGGCTCTTGAACAGTTGGCCATAGGCTACATGCATCATTAGGAGACTGAAACTCAAGCTGTCTCAGTTAAGGTTGTCTTTCAGTCTTGGTATTTTGGTAGCCTCTGGAATATTTCAGTGGTAGGGCCAAGTCTGTAGTTAAGACCTTTCTGAACTGTTATTGCCATTATCATCATCATCATCATCATCATCACAATAATAATAATAACAATAATAATAATTATTATTGTTGTTAAACCCTTACCTTCTGCCTTAGTATCAATTCTAAGAAAGACAAGAATGGTAAGGGCTAAGCAATTGGGGTTAAGTGACTTGCCCAGGGTCACATAGCTAGGCCAGCTGAGGCCACATTTGAATCTAGCTCCTCCTGACTCCAGGCCTGGTGCTTTATCCATTGTATTACCTAGCTGCCCTTTCTTTCTTCTTATTATAGTGACCTCTCCTAGACAATATCTGGCAAACTTATGGTGAGCAAGATACATGTCTGAATGTTTTTGAAAATATCCTAAAATTCTGATTCTTCAATAACTCTATTTTTTTCCTCAAAAGAAATGAGATATTAGAATATCATTATAAGCCAATCTATTGGAGATTTAAAATTTTCATCTTTCCTTTCTTCTTTTCTGCTTGCTCTAGTCTCTGTCCCATTCTTCCCTGACTGCTCATATAGGATCACCGATTTTTAGTTGGAAAGGACATTAGAAGCCAGCTAGTCCAAGGTTTTCATTTTACAGAGGAAGAAACACATCAGATGAAGTGACTTGCCTAAAATTCCACAGAAAACTGTCAGTGGTCGGACTCAAACATGGGTCTTCTGATTCCAGTTTGTGTTTTTTCACCCCTTAGTTCCCCACTATTTCTCTTAACTTCAGTAGAATTTCCAAGAAGGCTATCAGCATAACACCACTGTTTAATTTGTGCTTTTCTTTCTGCTCTGTCTGTTAGTAGAATTCAGACTCTTCAGTGGAAGGGAATAGCTTCCTTTTGCATTGGTATTTTTCAGTATTTTACTTGTAATAGACACTTAATTAAAAATTGCTGATTGAGTTGTCATGAGGCAAGAGATTAAGTAAGCTGCATATATAACCTCTATCATATTACCTGCTGCTTGGGAGGGAGAGAGAACACGGATCACAAATGGCAGAAAATGAGTATTAAAAATTATTTTGATATGTTAAAAAAAAGAGAGGGGGATTATGTGAAGGGATGTGGCAGAGGCATTCTTCCTGATCAGGAGTACTAAGGATGCCTAAAGCAGACCATTTTCATTAGGTAACAGCCTTTTAGCTCTCTCTTGACAAAAAGGTCAAAAGATTGAGGGAAATTGGCCATGAAGGCTATTGATGCAAAGACTGTGATACTGCCACGAATATGGCACCAGCTTCAGAAATCAGGAAGGGTTGGGGGAGTGGAGGTGGTGGAAATAGTTTCTTTTTTTTTTTTCTCTCTCTCTCTCGAGGGTGAACACAAAGATAGGTTAGAATGGGTAATGATCAATAACAGTTAATTTTCGGTAAGTGAGATACCTAAATACAGAACTCTGGGAGATGCTGAAGACAGCATTCTACATAGAACTTGTAGTGATGTCAGAGCTGCAGTGATTCATGGAAGGCTCAAGGGCTTCAGGATAAATCTAAGCTACTTCTGTTTCATAGAATCTCAGAATTGGAAAGGGTCTCAGAGATCATTTTGGATCTTAAGATCATACATTTAATACTGGGTGGAAGGGTGGGGTGGGGCTCTTTAAAGGTCATGCAGTCCAATTCTCAACTTTTATAAGAGAAAATGGAGGCCCAGAATAGTCATTGATTTGTCCAGGGTCATACAGGATGTATCAGAGGGAGTTGCATCCTGGTCCTCCCACTCTAAAGCCAGCGATCTTTATAGGACTCTGTTACTTCTTTGTCTAATTCCTTTCTCTCCATCATTCCCAACAAGGTCATTCATTATCCTTTGTTGAAAAAGCCATAGCAGCCTTTATCGGGCCATTCAATTTTTTTTTTTTGTATAGGATCTTGCTTTAAACTTCACATTGTCTGTAAATATGATATTTTGCCAACACTAGCTAATATTTATGTTCTACGGTTTTATTTTTAAGCATTTCAAAAGCATAGTGTGTAGAAAAAGCCTACTGGGTGCCTTGCTTATAAGGGCCATAACCATGATGGAGGCACTACTGTCCTAGGGGTTATAGTTTACCTGAATTACAGGTATAGTGGCCAAGAGGAATTAATAGCCTCATAAGTACTATCTGTGCAATGTCAAATCTATAAAGAGATCTGAACCATCATATCATCGTCTAATACCTCAGGGCTCCAGATCTTTTAGAACAAGAGCTTTTAGAAGTAGAAGAGACTTTAGTGATCAGCTCCCCCAAACCCCTCATTTTACAGATGAGGAAACTGAGATTTCTAAAAGTTGTGATTCATCCAAGGTCATACATTACATTAGTGATAGAGCAGAGACTCCCACCCAAGGCTTTTGACTCCAAATCTAGTGGAAGGTGGACAGCAATGTTTGGTAGGTCTCCTCACCAATATCTTCAGCATGGTAGAATGGAAAGTCTAATAGAGACAACTGGGTTTCAGTTTTCCCTCTTTTATTAACTCTGGGATAGATCATGGGTTTGTCATTCATCTTTCTAAGCCTAAGTGTCCTCATCTGTTTAAGGAGGATGATAACACCTGTAGTACTTGACTCTGAGTTATGATGTGAATATCTAGTATCTAGTTGGAAATTCAACCAGCCATAAACTAAGCATTTTGTATCATAGTTCTATTCTGACTACCTCCTAAACTAGACCTACCATTTTCTACTCGTAAGGGTTTGTAACCTTTTTTTTTTTTTTTTTTTTTTTTTTGTATAATGGATCCCTTTGGCAGTCTGGTGAAGTTTATGGACCCCTTTTAAGAATTTTAAATGTCAAAAAGCAAAATATGTAGGATTACAAAGGAAACCAGATGTTAGAAAAATACAGATGGGATTTTATTTCATCCAAGTACATAGACCTTCTCCCCCACCTTGGACTCTAACTATAGGTTCCTTGGGAACCAGGTTTAGAACCCTTCATCTAATCCTAACTCTCTTGCTATATACATTCTCACTTGCTGACAATATTTAATGGTAAAAGCATTAGGGTAGACAACCAAAAACTTAACCATACTTCAGAGAGCTAGATGATGTTCATCACAAAGAAAGTATGTCCTGGAATGGCTCATACTCTGTTTATTGGTTTTTGCATTGTGGAGAACTATACCTCCCACTTCATTTTAAAAATTTATCCATTACAAAATATTGATAGGATTCTAGGAATCAAGCTAGAAAGGACCTTAGAAATCATCTGTTTTGCCCTTTCATTTTACAAATGAGGAAACTTAGCAAGGAGCCTTAGCAAGGTCAAATGACTTACATAAGATAATGGAGTCACTAAGAATCAGGATTTGAACTCAGGTCCTCTGGTTTTAAATACGGTGCTCCTTTTATGGTACCATATTCATTTCAGCTCTCAAGCCACTGCCTTTCCTACTGAGACTATAAATGCAATAAATCTATACTGGTAGAGCAATGAAAAGGGAAAATTGTTTTTAACAACACACTGAATTGACAAACTGAACCCACAACTCGTGGGTATTTTAATAACTGGTGAGTCTTGACTGAAGCATTCTGCATTTGAGCCTAGAGTTACCCCCTGTGGTGTGAAGTCTTTTTTCTTAGGAGAACCGGACTATAAAATTTCAAAGTGTTTTCACATGTCTTCCTGACATTCTTCTCATAATACTACTGTGAGGAAAGGCATAGGAGACTATTATTTTTTCCATTTTAAAGACGAGGAAACTGAGACTCAATCATTAATATGGAATTTGAGAGAATAGAGACATATAAGAATGAGACTATTTGGCTTTTTCCCAGGGTGCCAACTGAATTTGTTCCAGGTACCAGAATTCCCAGTTATGGCTTCATAAGAGACCCATGGCTTCCAAAGACAAACACTGTTTACTGTTTCTAGTAGTAGGATGTTCTGTTTGATTTCTGGTGCATTGTTTCCCCTTCAGAATTGCTCGTGTCATCCACTGCTTATACTTCTTAACTGCCTCTGGGATTTTTGTCAGATTTTTTATTCATCTGCTACCAAGCCCTTTTTCACAAATGCCTCATTAACCTGCATATTTGGTTCCATCACAGTGTTACCATAGTCTCAGTGATGGATGTCATTTTGACATAATGTTAGAGACAAGTGGATCTTTTTCTTGGAGGATGAATATTTGTGGTGCTGAAGTATCCATTTCAAAGCTGGCTTGGGGTAAGGGTGGCATTGCTGAGAATGACTAAGCCCCTAGAATAATATGATAATGGATTGGGCACTGGAAGCTACCTCAGAGGCCATCTACGGTCACAGAATCAGAGCTCCAGAACAGAAAGGGACCTCAAAAACCACCAAGTTCAATTCCTCCCATGAAGACCTCCACTTTCATTTTTAAAAATGTAGATGCTGAAGCTCAGAAATGTTAGGCGACTTTTCCACAGCTAACAAATATCAGAGGCAAGATTGGAAACCATGCCCAATGTCGTAGTATTAATGTTGTAAAGTGCCTCTCTATGAGCCACAGGCTGGTCAAGGCAGTGGTGGATGGAATTCTAGGATTTTATTATTTTGTTCCTTATTCTTTAAATTCAATGATTTCTGGAAGTTGCTAAGAGATGGCTACTTTTCTGGCTCAGTTTCTATCAATTGTTTGGCATGGTAATGTCTCCTGTAAGGTACCACAGTGTTACAAATCTATTTCTTCAGGATTAATTCAATATGCCTCTTTAAGTTGCCCACCACTTCCCATTTATTCCCCTTTTCCCCATCTCCTTTTGTTCATATGCTTCTGTACTATCTCCTTCTTGATGCCTGTCTCACATGAAGGGATGACCTTAATCCTTAATAAGATTAAACCTGACACTTGCTCAAGTAATTGTTTTCCATCCACTCCTCTAACAGATTGTTCCTTTCTATCTTTCCTATTAAATAATTTATTGGTTCTGAGGCAGAAGAGTGGTAAGGGCTAGCCAATGGGGGTTAAGTGACTTGCCCAGGGTCACATAGCTAGGAAGTATCTGAGGTCAGATTTGAACCCCGGAACTTTTGTCTCTGGGTCTGGCTCTCAATCCTGGCTCACTAGCCACCTAGCTGCCCCACAAATTATTCTTTATTCATTAATTCTGTAGCAGTATATAATGTTTTCTTGGCTCTACTCATTTCGCTTTTCATAATTTCATAATTACCTGCCAGAACCCAGCTGATGGGCATCTCCTCAATTTCAGGTTCTTTACCAACACAAAGAGAGCTGCTATGAATATTTTAGAACACGTAGGTTCTTTTCATTTTCCCCTGATCACCTTGGGAAAGAGACCCATTGGTGAGTATAAGGGTATATACACAGTTTTATAACTCTCTGGGCATAATTCCAAATTGTTCTCCAGAATGGTTGGATCAGTTTTCAGTTTTTCTAACACTCTCACTCTTCTTATCCCTTTATAATTTGGCTTCTGATCTTATCATTCCACCAAAACTGGTCTTTCCAGAATTTACTTGTAAAATATATTGGCCTTTTCTCAATCCTTATTCTCCTCAACCTCTCTGCAGCTTTTGACATTGATGACTCTCTTCCTTGATACTCTCTTTTCTCTAGGTTTTCAGAATACCACTTTCTCCTGGTTCTTCGCTACCTATCTGATCAGTCTTCTTTGTTGTAGCCTCATCCAGATCACATCCTCTAAACACAGGTATCTTACCAGGACACCTAGGCATCAGCTCCCATGGATTTAATTACCATCTCTATGCTGATGACTGACTCTCAAGTCTACCTATCCCACGGTAACCTTTTTGCTGACTTCTAGTCTTGTATTTTCTACTATCTTTCAGACATCTCAGAATGGATGTGCTATAGACACTCAACATGTTCAAAGTGGAACTCATCTTTCCTTAAAATCTTCCCCCTTCCCTATTATTGTAGAGAACAATTTCATCTTCTCAGTTCCTTAGGCTTAAAACCTAGGTGTTATCCTCATCTCTTGTCTTCTCCCTTCCCACTACCACATTCAATCTGTTGTCAAGGACTATTGATTTCATCTTTGCAATAACTCTTAAAAATATGCTACTTCTCGCCTCTGAAATTGCCACAGCTCTGGGGCAGACTCCAGTCACTTTAAACCTGGACTACTTCAAAAGCCTGCTGGTGGATCTGTCTACCTCAAGTCTCTCCCCACTTTAATCCAGCCTCCATTCAGCCACTAAAATAATTTTTCCTAAAGTGTAGGTCCAACCATCTCTGCCCCCCAGCCCCACTCAATAAACTCCAAGTGGCTTCCTGTTGCCTTTGGAATCAAATACAAAATGCTCTGTTTGGCATTCGAAGTCCTTTCTAACATGGTCTCCTCCTACATTTCCTGTCTTCTTATACCTTATTCCCTGCCATATGTCCATTGACACTGGCCTTCTTGCTGTTCTGTGAAACAGATACTCCATCTCTTTGCTCTAGGTGTTTTCTCTTACTATCATTCATGCCTAGAACACTCTCTTCTTCAACTCTGCCTGTTGGCTTTTCTGGCTTCTTTAAGTCCCAACCTAAATCCTATATTTTACAGCAAGTCTTTCCAAATCCCTCTTAATTCTAGTGTCCTTGCTCTGTAAATTATTATTTACTCTCTTTGTAGCTTATTTTGTTTAGATTTGCCTCCCCCAATAGACTAGGATCTCCTTGAGGGCAAAGACTCTTTTATCTCTTTCTGTATCCTGGTACTTAAAATAGTACCTATCATATGGTAGGGCCTTAATGAATATTTATTGATTTACAGATGATTATGGCAACAGGGATTCATCTCTGGAAGAGCCACCAACCTTAGAAAGACTTTATTTTAAGGGTGGCTGGGTGGTACAGTGGATAAGATGGCTGGACTTGCAGCAAGGATAATCTGAGTTTGAGTCTTGCCTCAGATATGTAGTAGGTGTGTGACTGTAGGTCTGCCCCTTAACTTCTCAGCCTCAGTTTCCTCATTTATAAAATGGATATAATAATAGTCCTAACCTCTGTAAAGGTTAAAATTAATATGCAAAGAACTAAATATTATATTTTTATGATGAAGTCCAAGGTTCAAAATCTCCATTTATGCACCTCACAGGGTTGTTGTGAATATCAAATGAGATCACATATATAAAGTACTTTTCAAAACTTAAAATGCTATATAAGTGAATTATTATGAATTATAATAATTACTATAGATGTGTTAAAAATAATTATCATATTACTACTACCACTGGTCTAGCAATGGACTGTGCATCTGTCATCTGAGGATCGACTTAGTTCAGAGAGGCTCAGTGTTCCAAAGTTAGCTGCAGGCTGATGAGATTTCCAAGACAAGGTAAGTCACAAAAATCAGCTATTAAGACAAAGAGAGGTTAGGATCTATGTCAGTAGGTCATTAGGGTCATAGATTTAGATTTGGGAAGGACCTAAAAGGTCATCTAATCTATCCTTGTCATTTCACAGAGGAGGACAGAAGGTTGAGCGTGGAGTGACTTTTGCCTAGGGACATACAGTGGGAGAGGTGGGCTATGAGTCCAGTTCTTGCCCAAGACTGGCACTCTAGCACTGTACTAGGCTTCTCTGAATTTGGTCCATAAAAGTATCAGAAGAAGTATAGATATTTTGGAACTGTATTATAACATATCTGGTCGAGTGGATTTTGGTTTGATGGATGCCCCATGGATTCCACCCAAAGGAATTAGATATGAGAAACACCAAAAGGTCTTGCCTAGAACATGCTCTTATAGCATGACCATTTGAGAACAATAACCTGGCTTAGTGTAATTCGTAGAGAGGAGGGGGCAGGAACACCCTAGTCATATTTAGTGGCACCAGCTTGAGGAGGCTGTGAATCATTTCACATAAACGTGGTGCTTTTCACAGATGGCCCTCAAATATAGGTTCATGGAAGAATTTATCATTTTAAATTTATGCTGTGAAAAGTCAGCCTTTTAAGAAGAAGGTATGATATACACATACATACCTGGCTCCAAGGCCAGTTTTCTGTCTCTCTGTCTCTCTGTTTCCTTCATTCTCTGTTTCTCCGTCTCTGGCTCTCTGTCTGTCTGTCTGTTTGTCTCTCAATGATGGTCTCCTAGACAGGATTTACTGTAAATTAAATTGCTTGCTAGATAATGGAACGACATGTACTATAGCTCCATCTGTAGCTGAACTCAGCAGTCCTTAGGTAGCATGCATAACTTTGAACTCTATGTGAGTAACAACTTTAGTCTTCCTACAGTAACACAGTTTGTTCTCGATTGCATTTAACTTTTCATATGCCTTGTACATAGACATCATTAAAACAGACTTGGTTTCTTTGCTTCAAGGCCTTTGATAGTCTGTTGAGCAATGTCCTGCGGTTCTCCTAGGTAGAATCTCTGGCTTTTTCAAAATATTTAGACAATTCTTTGAAATAGATCCAGGCAGTGCTAAGTTGACTAGTCTGTGAGTTATCCTTCTGTCTGACTAGATGGAATATGATGTTTCCATGTCCATCATTGTCCTTGAGGGCAGAGATGGTGGTTTTATTTCTGTCTCTGCATTCCCAGCCTCTTGCATGATACCCAACACATAGTAGGTCCTTATTAAGTGTTTGCATATTGAACATAGCTCTAAAACCGAGAGAAACTTATGATGTCTAGTTAAATTTCCTCATTTTATAGGTGAGGAAATTAAGGGTTAGAGAGATTTAAATGACTTGCCCAAGGTTACCTAAGAAAGTAGTAAGTGGCATAGTTAGAATTCAAACCCAGATTATCTGACTACAAATCCAGTGTTCTTTCCTTTATACCAGGGGTCGGTAACCTTTTTGGCCATGAGAGCCATAAACGCCACATTTTTAAAAATGTAATTCCGTGAGAGCCGTACAGTGCTCACAGTGCCGCTCCTGTAACAGCGCCTAAAAAAAATTGACTTTATGGCTCCTGCAGAAAGAGCCATATCTGGCCCTCAAAAGAGCCAGATTTGGCTTGAGAGCCACACGTTGCCGACCCCTGCTTTATACCATAGTCTCTCCCACTATACTGATATGTTGCATAAAATAAATATCATAGTTTTACCAGGTCTTCAGAAAGATCAACACCAATTTTTTCTCAGAATGTACAGTAATTTTTCTCCCCTTCAGAAATAACTTTTTTCTCCTTCTCTCAATTCCTCCCTTAACACTTCCTTCCTTCCTTCCTTCCTTCCTTCCTTCCTTCCTTCCTTCCTTCCTTCCTTCCTTCCTTCCTTCCTCTCCATCCAGCATGATTTTATTGGTGTGAAGAACTCCCAATATGGAATCTCCCTCCACTATCGTATATTAATAACTCCTCCAGACATCCCCCTGAATTTATAGTTTTAGAGTTGTTTGGAAGAACAGAATGGTTAAGTGACTTACCCAGGGTCATACATTTAGTAAATAGCAGAGATAGGATCTGAGCAGGTCTTTCTGACTCCAAGGGCAGCTCTTTAATTCACTACTTCTTAATGTTCTACCTTCTTATATATAAACTTGAAAATGAAAATGGTGATTGTCACCTCGAACTAGATTAGCTAAATGGTGTATTATTCTGAGCAATGCTTTTATTCCATTGGATTTTTCTTGTTTGTCATTCTGACAGTAGGTTTTATCCTATATCTAACTAGTGCCAAAGAGCAAAAAAAGAAAATTTGCATTTGCCTAAAATGGTTCATTGTACTGGCCAGTTAGACAATCTAATTACATGTTGTTTTGACCCAGACTCTGGAACAATGAAATAGGAAGAATGGGCTCATGGGAAATCCCTCAAGGGGATGTTTTCCAATGTTTGGGTACTTCATTATCTAAATTCTAGACCACTGATTACTCTGCTCTGTAACCTTTGCCTCTCTATTCTCATGACTATTGGACATCTCCACCTGGATATCCCAAGAGACATCTGTTTTGGAGGGTAGTGATGGTAGATAGGAAGTAGAGATAGAAACAGGATGCTGAGATATAAAACAAGGTAAAATAGCCACTTTATAAAATAGATTTTATTTAAACTCTTACCTTCTGACTTTGAATCAATACTGTGCATTGGTTCCAAAGCAGAAGAGTGATAAGGACTAGGCAATGTGTGTGTGTGGGGGTTAAGTGACTTGCCCAGGGTCACACAACTAAGCAGTGTCTGAGACCAGATTTGAACTCAGGACTTCCCTTCTTCAGGTGTGGCTCTTACTCAGATATAGGGAAAGGTAATGATTTTGGTTTTAGACATAAGGAGTTTGAGATGGTGGTGGAACATTTAGGTGGAGATAAACAAGAGGAAGCAGGAATACCGAAGGAAGAGGCTTAGGTTGGATATATAGATTTAGGAGACTTCTAAATAGAGGTATAGTTGAAGTTATCCCAGATGGAGGAACATTATTTGAATGAAGTTATTTAATCTAGGGATGAATAACCAATAGGCGTATCCTTCTGTGTAAGAAGACATATTTCTACATCAGATTTTGGAATTGTTGGTATATTTACCCAATGTTCTCTTTATTCTACATGTAGAACGCTGGGAGCTCAGAACTATGCCAGTTAGATATTTATATGGCAAGGATTTTGTCATTATAGTCTCCCAAATTCTGACGTTGTTCTATGAGAACAATTACAGAGCCCAGCCTTGTCTTTCCAGACAGGTAGGGGACAATTCCTTTTGCCTTAGAACCCAAATGTCCTTGTCCCTTGCACTCAGACGACTTTCTTCCAATTACTCTTAAACAGAAATGCCTTTGAAAATCCAGACTTGGATGCCTTTCTTACCTCTCATCCTCTCCTCGACATACTACTGTTACTCTGTAGTTACTCATTTGGATCCATGCTAGTTCTCTTTCAAACTCTCGTCTCCCTTAGTTACTGTGCCGTTCTGTATCACTACGGTGCCCAATGGTCGGGTCTTTTCTGCCATGCCAACATGGGGAACAATGAATGATTTTGATAGTCGCACAAGTACTGCACCTTTCTCACAGTGCTACTGTCCACCCAAACACGAGGGGGTATTGGCATTTTAAAAGTCCACCTTATGAATCCAAATGAACCTTTAATTTATTTAAGTACTTGAAATATGAGCCTGGAGGGCTATTTTAGCCCCCTATCTTCTTTTAATCTTAATAGTCTCTGCCAAGGAGTAAAATCCACGGAATTGGCATCTTTTCCTTACCACCTAATTTGCTGATTCCCTCACCTTTGCAAATGGTCCTTTATCCCACCACCACTCAAGAAAGTAGTCATTGTATCTAACGTTGGCTCTAGAGAATGGGAGGAGGGGAAGGGAACAGCATTTAAAAGGTGCCTACTATGTGCCAGGTACTATGCTAAGTGCTTTATAAATATTATTGATCCTTGAAACAACCCTTTGAGTTAATACTATCATCCCCACTTTGTTGTTCAGTCACTTTTCAGTTATGTCTAACTTTTCGGGACCCTATTTGGGGTTTTCTTGGCAAAAGTACTGCAGTAGTTTGCCATTTCCTTCTCCAGCTTATTTTACAGATGAGGAAACTGAGGTAAATGGGGTTAAGCAACTTGTCTAAGGTGACATAGTTGGGAAGTGTCTTAGGCAGAATTTGAATGCAGGTCTTCTTGATTAATGGAGTTTCTTCCCTCTTTGCAGAAAGGAGGAAGATCCTAGGGATGAGAAAAACTGCATATGTGGTCACATGTGGTGGAAGCATTGGCTGTTTTTGCTGAAGTTCTTTTTTGTTCTTTTTTAAGGTTTACTCTCTGGAACCATGGCTCCTTTTCTTTACCTAGCCAATCTATCCCACTTAGGAACCTTTTGCTCTGAGAACTGTGGCCAAATGAACCCTACCAATGCCTCCAGAAAGAGCGTGTCAGTCGACTGCCATATTGTCCCACTAAAAATTTGTGTGACTTTCCAGGCATAACCTTCTTCCTCAGCCACCGCTCTCCAATGTATATCGTCTGAGTTCCTTGAGGTGAGGGGCTGTCTTGCTTTTCTATCTGTATTCCCAGCAGTTGACATAGTAATTACTTGTCAAATAGTAAGCCTTAAATGCTTTTCATTCATTCATTCAGTCTTCTACCCTCGCTCCATCCAACCTCTTTGGGTCTCAGTAGCTTCATCTGTAAGCGGAGGCAGCTCAGCTACATGATCACTAAGATCCCTTCCTGCTCTAAATTTATGGTGCGGTTCCCTCCATATCATTCATTTTAAGCCAACTTCCTTCCAGTGCCAGGGGCATCAACTCCAAATGTTGATGGAAGTGAATGCTCTCCTTCCTCACTTTTGCCTCTTTAGTCCTTACCTCCCAACAATGCTCAGTTCAATGCTGTCCTCTTATCAGGCTTTTCCTGATGTCCCTGTTGTTTGTGCTCTCTCCTTGCACAAATCCCATACTTAAACCAGTCACACCTCCATTATTTTGTACGTATTTATCTGGGTACAGATCATTTCCTCCCAGTCGAATGTAACTGAGGGGTAGTTAGAGTCAGGGCATTTTTGTCCTTTTTGCCTACAGTGCTTACACACAGTAGGAGCATCATGAATGCTTGGGGTGGTTGAAGGAATACTCCACCTTTTGTTGGGAGAGTCAAACAGAGACCTGGCTTTGTTGGCTCAGAAAAATGTGCCTTTGACCCATTAACTGCATGTTATAAAGCAGCCAATTTTGGCATGGAAAATTTCACCACTGGCAGGATTCCCTATATGTTTTCTAGCATACTTTCATGTTGCCAATCAAATACAACTGGGATGTCCTCTTGGGATAGAAGAATCTCCAAGGCCTCCTTCCTTGATCTGTCCGGCTGCCCTTCCCTAATACAGGCACGTTCTTCTTATTTTTATAGCTGTGAAATGACTAATTGCAGAGAGAAGACTAGAGCTATTATTTGCTCAATAGATTTTTCTTGAGCCTGTCTGAAAGATCCAGTGCCAAAGACATTATGGACTCTCCCAATTCCAATGCTGGCTATAATCCTCTTGAATAAATTGCTTCACTTCATTTTCATATTGGCTTAATAACCATAGGACATAATTTTTTTTATGAGTGTGTGAGGAGATAACATGGTATAATGGAAGGAACATTGTACATAGAATCAGGAGACCTGTGCACCCATGGTCAAGTTATTTAATCTTTCTGAGCCTCAGTTTCCTCATAGTTAAAATAGCTATAATTTATACTTTCCCCTGTACCTCATAGAGCATTTGCATGTAAAGTATCTTGTAAATTATAAAGTGTTATGTAAATATATGCTCCTATGTTTAATGTGGGATTCCCTTTGGGAAGTAATAAAGTAAACTTTTTGCTTTCTCAAAGAAAACTTAAACTCTTTGGCACTACCCTTGTTGGTTTTCTATCGATTTAAAAAAACAACAACTTTACCCTCTTTTTTAGAATTAATACTGTGTATTGGTTCCAAGGCAGAAGAGTGGTAAGGGCTAGGCAATGCTGGTTAAGTGACTTACCCAAGGTCACATAGCTAGGATGTGTCTAAAGTCAGATTTGAACCCCGGACCTCCTGTCTTCAGGCTTGAGTCTCAATCCATTAAGCCACCTAGTTGTACCCTTTTATTGATTTTAGTACATATTTTATTTCTTCACATCCTTTTAATTTTTTTTATTTTAAGGGGAAAAGAAACATCTGAGAATTGTTCTTATTCTCCTCCTTAGTCTCTGTTCCCAAACTTCAAGGAAATTGTGAGACTGGAGGAAGGTAGAAAAGAGCAAAAAGTCAAAGAATCCACCATAGAGAGGTTGGGGAGGTTTTTTTTTACCATCCCCCCCCCCAACTTAATAAGCATTTAGTTATCTGCTGCTCTATACAAATAATTAAATTGGGCAATAGGGCCACAGAGACAAATTGAAAAACAGTTCTTGACTTGAAAAGAGCTTATCTTCTATTGGGAGTGGGATACTTGATGGGGGCCCAGAAATGTAATAGCTACACCAGAAGTGACAAGCACAAGCACATGATGCTCCCTAAAGAAGCTTAAACTAGATTAAAAATAGTTGGAAAATATTTAAGAAAAGAAATGAAAGTACAATAGAACATAGATAATTTTAGTATGTGGTTTTCCATGTCATTATGCACATTCTATATGGTTATTGGCCTGTTTCTAGTTAATTTTGACACCACTGATGTGCACTGATAAGTAAATATGAATTAATTTGAAGGAGAGAATATCAGTACTTAGGGGAAAATTAAGTATAGCTTCCTACATATGAATTAAGCCTTAAATGAAGCTAGGAATTCTAGAGGTAAAGAAAGAGTAAATTGTAGGCATGTGAGGTAGTCTATGCAAAGGCATGAAATGAGAGATCCAATGCCAGGAACAAATAAGCCAGTTTGGCAGGATCATAGAATGTGTGATGGTATATAATGTGAAATAAGACTAGAAAGGAATGTAGAGTTATTGTTGAGGGTTTTGAATGTATGATAAGAAATTTCTATTGTGTATTAGAAGCAATGAGGAATCAAGGAATATTTGTGAGTAGGAGACTAACATGGTCAAAACTGTGCTTTAGAAATATGAATTTGTGTTTATAACTGTGCTCTTTTTAGTGACAAAAAATGGAAAATGAGGGGATACCCTTTGATTGAGGGAATGGCTGAACAAATTATGGTATCTGTTGGTGATGGAATACTATTGTGCTCAAAGGAATAACGAACTGGAGGAATTCCATGTGAACTGGAATGACCTCCAAGAATTGATGCAGAGTGAAAGGAGCAGAACTAGAAGAACATTGTACACAGAGACTGATACATTGTGGTACAATTGAACATAATGGACTTCTCTACTAGCAGCAATGCAAGGATCCAGAGCAAGGCTGAGGGACTTATGAGAAAGAAAACTAGCCACATTCAGAGGGAGAACTGTGGGAGGAGAAACACAGAAGAAAAACAATTCCTTGAACACATGGGCTGATGGGGATATTATTGGGCATGTAGACTCTAAATGATCACCCTTGTGCAAATGTCAACAAAATGGAAAAAGATCTAGATCAATGACACAAGTAAAACTCAGTGGAAATGTGTGTTGGCTATGGGAGGGGGTTTAGGGGAGGGGAGGGAAAGAACATGAATCATGTAACCATGGAAAAACTTTCTTAATTATTCAGTAAAATTAAATAAAAAAGAAATATGATTTTCAAAGGGCAGTTAGGTGGCTCAGGGGATAGAGCACCAGGCTTAGAGTCAAGAAGTCCTGGGTTCGAATGTGATCTCAGACACTTCTTAGCTGTGTGACTCTGGGCAAGTCACTTAACTCCAATTGTCTAGTCCTTAATTTTTTTTTTGCCTTGGAACTGATACTCAGTATTGATTCTAAGACAGAAGGTAAGAGTTTGAATAAAAAAGAAATGATTTTGGCATTCCCTGTCAGACCTGTGATTTCATAGAGGGAGTTCCCTCTATTAATGCAGTTTGACCTCCATGTTGAAACCTACAGTCTTACAGTATTGTCTGTAGCACTGAGATTTGTCCTGGGTCACATACTCTGTAAGTATTAAAAGTGGAACTTGAACTCAGGTCTTTCTGTTTCTGAGACTGTTTTTCTATCCACGATACTGTGTTGTCCTCTACTAATAGTTTGTTAGTAGGGAGTCACTATAACAACCCTCTTTCATTCTGGGATGCATTTAAAATATCGATTGCCTATTGGGTTTTTATATGTAATATAATGGTTTTACTTTTGAAATGATTAAATTATCAAAACATAATCTATTAGATTATTATTAGAAACAATAAAATGAAAAATTTAAAGACATGATCTTTTTTTTAAATGCTTACCTGCTGTCTTAGAATCAATACTAAGTATTTGTTCCAAAGCAGAAGAGAGGTTAGGATTAGGCAATGGGGATTAAGTGTCCAGGGTCACACAGCTAGGAAGTATATAAGGCCAGACTTGAACCCAGGATCTCTCATCTCTGGGCCTGGCTCTCAAAGCACTGAGCCACCTGATTGCTCCCCAACACACGTTCTTTTGCCTTTGGACTGCCTTACTTACTTTATTTGTCCAACGGAGCAAAGAAATAAATGTTGCTCATATATTTGCTAATACAAGGAAGCAAGTTAAGATGGAAATAGAATCTTGCATGGTGATACTAAAACTAATAAAATACATGGGATACTCGTAGTATCCTGATTTTGGGTTTTGATCTGAGTTTTCCCACATCATGGGAAATCTGAGGAACCTATTAGTAACACAATTAACTCAGAATCAGCGCCCCTCCTCCAAACCTTAATAATGTAGAGTACAAGCTCTTTGGGGAAATGGGGATTATCTCCTGGTATCTTACCATGATGCCTTCCACATATTGTATAGGATTGTCCACCTCCCCCTCAAAAGCTAGGTCAATGCATAGATATCAGAATTTAAAGGAGGAAAGGTTGGAGCCAAGATGGCAGATGAGGAGCAGCCATTCAGCTGAACTCTCCCCCAAATCCCATCCAAACAAGTTTAAAGTAATTCCTCAAATAAAATTTTGGTGGCAGAGCCAACAAAAGATCAGAATGAGCCATTTTCCAGCCCAAGATAGTTTAGAAGGTAATGAGAGCTCTGTGACATTGGAGTGGCCCAGAGTGCAGCAGAAATACCAGCTCTGGACCTTGGAAGCTGGCCACAACAGCATGTTGACAGCAGTAGTAGCTTCTGGAACTCTCAGCCCAGAGATAGTAAGGGGGTCAGACAAATGGTCATAAAGATAGGACAGGGAGCCTTTGCTGGCACTTGGTTCAGCTGACCCTCACTGGCCACTCTGTTGCCTCTGTATGCCAGTTCTAGGTCAAAGTTACAGGTTGGAGAGGAATGCCTGTAGATGTCCCTAGTCCCAATTCTAGGACCAAGGGGAGTGGTAATACTTATGACTGAAGAGCAATAGGATAAAGAGTGGAACAAACCAGGAGAGCAATGATCACTCTTCTTCCTGATTCATACTACCTTGGAAGTACTAAAAACTTGAAGACCCCTAGAACTAGATCCCAAAATGGCAGCACAAAAAAGCCAGAAACTTGGGATGGTGCCTCCCTACTTCCAGGAGGGCAGAGACCAACTTTAGCATAATATCCAAAGTCAAGAAATAGGTTTGGAACAATGAGCAAACAACACAAAAGAAACTTGATCATAAAAAGCTACAATGGTAGCAGAGAAGACCAAGACATAAACTCAGAAGTGTACCAAAATAGGAAAATAGTTACAAGACAAAGTTTGAAAGAAAAATGTTAAATGGATCCAAGTCTAACAAGAATTCATGGAAGTATTAAAGAAGGAGATGAGTGGTAGAGGAAAAATTTGGGAAAAGAAATGAGAGTAATGTAAGAAAATTATGAAAAGAGTATTAATAACTTGGTAAAGGAGGTTCAAAAATATTGAAGAAAATAACATATTAAAAAATGAATTAGCCTAATGGTTAAAGAGGCACAAAAGCTCACTGAATAAAATGACTCTTTAAAAGAGCAAGATTGGCCAAATGGAAAAAGAGATACAAAAGAAAGTAATTCCTTAAAAATTAGAATTGGGCAAGTGGAAGCTAACAACTCTATGAGACATCAAGAAACAATAAAACAAAAGTGAAAGAATGAAAAAATAGAAGAAAATGTGAACTCTCTCATTGGAAAAACAGTTGACCTAGAAAACAGATTGAGGAGAGAGAATTTAAAAATTATTGGACTACCTGAAATTATTACAAAAGAAAGAACCTAGACATCTTATTTCAAGAAACTGCCAAAGAAAACTGTCTTGATATCTTATATGCAGATAATAAAATAGAAATTGAAAGAATTCACAAATAGCCTCCTGAAAGAGATCCCCAAATAAAAACTCTCAGGAATATTATAGCTAAATTCTGGAGCTCCCAAGTCAAGGATGAGATCCTTCAAGAAGTCAGAAAGAAATAATTAAAATATTGCAGAGCCATAGCTAGTATTTTACAGGATTTAGTGTTTTCAAATTAAAGGGGTAGAGAGCTTGAAATATGATATTCTGGGGGGCAAATGAGTTAAGAGTACAACTATGAAAATGTACCCAGGAAATACAAGTTCCTCAGGGGAAAAAGGGGATACTTAATGAAAAGAAATAGATGACTTTTAAGCATTTCTGATGAAAAGCCCAGAACTGAGTAGAAAATTTTACATTCAAACACAAGACTTAGGAGATTAAAAAGGTAAATATGAAAGAGTAAACTACAGAATTATGGGGCAAAGGTATGAATATTGGCATGATCTCTTAAAAAATGGAAGGGTAGGGGGCAGCTGGGTAGCTCAGTGGATTGAGAGCCAGGCCTAGAGACGGGAGGTCCTAGGTTCAAATCCGGCCTCAGACACTTCCCAGCTGTGTGACCCTGGGCAAGTCACTTGACCCCCATTGCCTACCCTTACCACTCTTCCACCTATAAGTCAATACACAGAAGTTAAGGGTTTAAAAAAAAATAAAAAAAAAGGTAAAAAAAAAATGGAAGGGTGATTAAAAGGAATGCACTGGGAGAAGGGGGAAGGGAGAGGTATAATGGGGCAAATTTCCTTACATATAAGAGGATACAAGGAAGAACTTTTATAATGGTGTGTAAAATGGAGGTATATAGTGGGAAATGCTTGAACCTCACTCTCTTCAAAATTGGCTCAAAGATGGAAAAATACATACACACATATACACACTCACTTGAGTGTGGAAATATATTTGACCTTATAGAGAAATAGGAAGGGAGAAGAATAAGAGATTGGGGTGTGTGTTGCAGAATGATAAAAAGGAGGGCAGATTAAGAGAGACGGTGGTTAGAAACAAATCATATTTTTGAGGAGGGTCAGTATAAAAAGAGCGAGAAAAAGATAAAACAGAAGAAAATAAGATGGAGGAAAATACACATTAATCATAACAATGTGAATGGGCATTATTTGAGCTATTGTAATTAATAACAATTTTTTAAAGTTTAAAGCAAATCACATCTACTTTTCTTTCATTAGCCACAGGATAAATATTAGTGCTCTCACATGGCTCCCCTTATAGGAGCTGTACTGCTTCTCAGTAATCTCTAAGGGTTATGTTTGCTTAAGAATTCAGGGATCTTACTTTCTATTTATTAATTAACTTGGTGGTACAATGGATAGAGCACTTGCCCTGGAATTAGGAAGACCTGACTTCAAATATAGTCTAAGACACGCACTGACTGTGATCTTGGGCAACCCTTTTTAACTTGTATTTATTCCAGTTTTATCTATACAATGGGAATAACTATAGAGTCTACCTCCTAGTATTGTTGTTAGGATAAGATAATATTTATAAATTGCTTTGCAAATCTTAAAGCACCACATAATGTCAGCTATTATTGTAGATTTCACAACCTTGTCAATTTTGCAAGTGAGCCCCATCAGTTCCTAATTCCTAGAGTTCTGTCACAAATCGTTTTGGGGATAGTCAGTTTGGCAATTTTCTAGTTCTTAAAGCCACTGCTTTATACCCAAATTTTCTTACAGTTGGTAGAGATTGCATAGAAAAGAGTGGAGCCTTTGTGGTTCTGGTGGAAACTATATAAAGACTTGAAGAAGGTCACTGATGGCAGAATTATAAGAAAGAGCCAGATAATGTTACCTGACAAGCTGAATTATGGGTACTTCATCACAGGGCGGTGGGTTGGACATCAGATTTCTATAGCTGTTCAGGGCCAGTGATACTAACACAGGATTAGCCAGTCTAGAGTCTTTTCCTCATAGATTTGGATCTACCCAGAATTGCCAAATAGAGACTATATTGTAAGTTAACTTCTAAATGAATAATTATGAAAATAACACTAATGATGATCGCAGTGGTATGCTGAATCCCAACAAAGATGGATATACAGCCTTTAATTAATCTCTGGAAACTTTGGCTTTTAATCAACATGATGCTGCTGACACGTTTATCAGTGTGAATTTTATAAACCACTTTTTTTCACAAGAAATCCATGAGGGAGGGTAGGGTAAAGATTATTATACTTATTTAATAGATGAGAAAACCAAGGTTTGAAGAGGTTTAAGTGATTTTCTTGTATCTCATGTGCAGTTAAGTGTGAGAAATGAAATTAGAATCAAATCTTTTGACTGAGTTTGTGGTTCAGTCATTTTAGTTGGGTCCAACTCTTTGTGATCACATTTTTCTTGGCAAAGATACTGGAGTAGGTTGCCATTTCCTTCTCCAGCTCATTTTATAGATGAGAAAACTGAGGCAAACAGGGTTAAATGACTTGCCCAAGGTCACATAGCTGGTAAGTATTTGGGGCTAGATTTGAACCTAGGAAGAAGAATCTTCCTGACTCAAGGCTTGGCACTCTATCCATTGTGTCACCTAGCAGTCTTCTGAGTAATCTTTTCTAGCAACATAGTCTTTGACTTTTTTTTGGGGGGGGAAATCCTAAGACTGCTTTGATAGATCTGTGATCTTATTGATATGGGTCATCCTCCCCCAATATAGGTGTAGCTCATAATCCTTTTTTTACTGTGAGTTTTTTTGTTCGGTTCTTCCTTAAATATTCCGCGAAAGATTTGTCCAATGTGCTGGAGGCCTTCCTCTAGGTCAGAGTTTATTAACCAATGCTCTATGAACTTGTTTTAAAGAACATTTTTGATAACTAATTTAAACATAATTGGATTTCTTTGTAATTTTATATATTTATTTTATGCATTTAAAAACTTTATTTTCAGAAGTCAGTAGGTATCACCAGACTGTCAATGGTGTTCATAGCACCCACAAAGAGCCAAGAACCCCTGCTTTTGGTCTTTCAACACTTTCATACTATCCATCTCTTAGCCCTTTATGACTGATCCCCACCTTTTCTTAGTCATATGTATCCTTGATGTTTTTTATGCTATTTCTTCAAAGTAAGTCATTGCTAGTAATGTAATATTCCTCCTTCCTGTATATGTCTTTCTTTTGCCTTTTGAGAAAACTACAATTAATTTCTTTTTAAGATTATATGACTTACAGGTATATAGCATAATTGGGAGAATAGGGATGAGGACCGGTACAGGTATTTAATGAGAGGATTGGTAATCCAGTGGTATAGGGAACTCCTGGGTGAGTAAACTCCCTTCACTAATGCAGAGAAGCACCTTCTCTGAAACTTACAGTCGTAGAAAGTTGACCAGAAGTCTAAGAGGTGAAATGACATGCCCAAGATCACTTAACTGGCATGTATCCCAGGTCTTCCTGACTAGCAGCCCAGCTCAAATTCATCTCAAATAATATAATATGTATCATATCATATATTATGTTATTATATTATAATATATTATATTATAATATATTATATATATATATAGATATAGTGCTTAGCACTTTCCTTAGGACAGTACCTGGCACATAATAGGTGCTTAATCAATAAGTGCTCCTTTCCTGCTCTCCTCCTCCCCTTTCCTTCCCCTAAGACCACTCTGCCTCTCATATGATTTGTTGTTCAGTTGTTTCAGTTGTGTTGGACTCTTTGTGACCCCATTTAGGGTTGTCTTGGCAAAGATACTGGGGTGCTTTGCCACTTCCTTCTCCAGATCATTTTACAGATGAGGAAACTGAGGCAAACAATGTCAAGTGACTTGCCCAGGATTACACAGCTAGTAAGTGTCTGAGACCAGATTTGATCTTAGGAAAATGAGTCTTCCTTACTTCAAGTGTCCCTTCAAGTCTGAGACTCTACCCACTGCACCACCTAGCTCCCCTATTTGGAGAACACATATGTATATGTTCTCCTTATGTGGAGAACGGTGATGTGTAGAGATGGACTTTACAGCAAGATAGGAGTTTGGGGTGATTGAAACTACTGAATAATTTCCCCAGCACTATCCATATTTATTAACGGGCTGCTTAACCAACGGGCCCCTTTCTACGTTTCTAGACTTAAACCTTACCCCTCTGCCACATATTCTATGATCCAGCTACAAGGGTCTTCGTACTTTTCCTTGCACCAGATGCACTCTTATTTTCCATCTTTAAGTTTTAGTGCTAGCTGTCCCTCAGCATGTATTTTTTAAAACCTTTACCTTCTGTGTATTGGTTGCAAGGTAGAGGAATGGGAAGGGTTAAGGGATAGGATCACTCAGGTGGGAAGGGTCTGGAACCAGATTTGAATCCAGGACTCTCCTCTCTCCACTGCCCCTTGTCCAGCCTGGTATGTCACTCTGGAGTTGACCAGAGCATGAAATGCTTTCTTTGCTCCCTTCTCAGTCTTCATTTCCCTGGTTTCCTTCATTTCCTAGCTCAAATCAGAGCTTCTGCTTTAGGACTTTCCTAGTCCCTGTCCCTTTTCCTCAACATTTTTTGCATCTGATATTCCTTCCTCTCAGTATACCTTGTAGGTCCCTATTTATGTGATATCTCCCCATTAAAATGTGATCTCCTTGGGGACAGAGATTTTTTTTTACCTTTTTTCACATCCTCAGGACTTGGCATATTGTCTGGCATATGGTAAATGTTTAATAAATGCTTTTCGATTGACCGAAATCATAATTAGGGAAATATGTCTTTTTTAATCTACTTAGTTTTTACACGGTGGAATGCTAGCCCATCTTGGTAGAGCCATGAATGTCACTGAGAAGCTCCCGTAGCAGAGGCAGTAGGCACGATGTCATTCACAAAGAAGAAACTATGGGCAACCCCACTCTTCACAGAGAATGTTTCCATCGGCATTTGTATAACAACATCTTCTACGACAATGCAAGACCATTTCTCTGTCACATGTCTTGCTTGGCATTGATACTTCAGCAGAGATGCCTGCGATCCTATCAGTCAAGGACAGTTGTTGGGGTTTAACATCCTCTTGTGGAAAACTTGCTGGTAAAAGCCTTTATGCTTTATGTGTTTTGCTCTACTAAGTCAAATGCTTTTGTAAAAAATCAAGAATCTGTGAGTACAGTGTGCTCTTGAATTTCCTACCCCATTCAGTAAACTATGAACCTATCCACATGTGGTAAACTATCTGCCTACATCTACAGGTTTCCTTCTCAGATTTGCATTATATCTATGTCATGTGTGCAGGCCATTTCTAGAAAGAATTTACTGGAACAGAAAAGGAAGCTTATGGATTGGGAGTTGCTTAAACCTACTGAGTCACCATTTTAAGTTAATACTGCCATCTGTGATCTCTTTTATCTTTCGGCATCTTCTCCTCTTGGAGATACTTTGAAAATCACTCCTTGCCTGAGTAACTTTAAAACTATCTTGTTTCCAGGACACATTTCCTCAGTATAAGCTTAGTTGGGTCCAGCTGTTTTTTTCCAACTTCATCTTCTTAAATGGCATTTCCACTCGTTCATATTGCACAGTGGGTACTGTGGTGTTGAGTATACACCCAGAGTCATCGATGATGAGAACAGATTGTTATAAAAACTCTGGCAAATCTATTTTATATCTATCTCTTGTCCTAGTTTAATCTATAAATGTTTTGGGCATGATCTAACTCGTGTGGATTTTGGATGGATTTCTTGCTGAGCTTTCTTCAGGTTTAATTTTCTCATCCTCTGTTTTTTGGTGTCTTGTAAGGTGCTCTTAGTTATTCATTCTCTCCTCTCTTCTCCTCTCCTTTCCTCTCCTCTCCTCTCTCTGTCTCTCTGTCTCTCTCTCTCCTTCTCTGTATTTTTACAAATGAACTTGTATCATCAACTAATGGTGCTTCTCTGTTCAACATATTTCTGCTCAGCAAGATCAGGTGTATGCTATTAACACATTTACTTACACATTTCCTAAGAGTTTGCTGTATTCCAGGCACTGATCCCTGCCCTCAAGGAACTTACATTCTATTGGAGCATACATCCAAACAGGAAAGTAAAAATAAAATAATCTGAGGAGGAAAAGAATGCTAATTTGGGAAATTGGAAAACCTCTATGGAGGAGATGCTATAAAAGTTGAGTCTTGAAGGAAGGTAAGGATTTTATAGTGAGGAGAGGATAGAAAAGTTTAGCAGACAACCTTTGCAAAAAAAGATAGAAACGGGAACTGTAATGTTTTGAGAATAGGTCAGTTTGGTTGGAACAGAAAGTAAATATAAAGGAATGATGGGAAACAATTCTGAAAAGGTGGACCTGAATCACAGTGGGGAAGACTGAAACAGGGTACAGCTCTTGTATATTATCCCACAGGCAATAAGGAACCTTATTGTCGTTCAGCTGTTTTTCAGTTGTGTCTGACTCTTTGTGATCATATTTGGAGTTTTCTTGGCAAAGATACTGGAGTGGTTTGCCATTTCCTTCTCCAGATCATTTTACAGATGAGGGAATGGAGGCAAACAGGGTTAAGTGACTTGCTCAGGGTCCCACAGCTAGTAAATGTCTGAGGCCAGATCCGAACTCATATATTCCAGACTCTGGACCTAGCATTACATTATATCCACTATACCACCAATACGGAACTCCTGGAGTTTTTTTGGACCACAGGAGTGGAATGGTCAGAGCTTTAATTTGAGGAGGATTATTTTGGCAGTTGTGTACAGAATAGATTAAAGGGAGAAGAGACTATAAGCAGAGAGAAAAATATTTTCTGGTTTCTTTTGGACTCTTTTGGTGACTATTTTATATAGATTGAATTTTTTTTAAGAAATAGAGTTTATCAGAGATAATATCTTTTATCCACCTCCCAATTTTTAGAGACAAAACTTGCAATAGCATACCAGTTTGGTGAGGACAGGTAGGTAGCACAATGGATAGAGTGCCAGGTCTAGAGTTGGGAAGACCTGGGTTCAAATCTCACCTTGGAGACTTCCCATATGTGTGGCCTTGGACAAGTTACTTTACTCTAATTGCCTAACTCTTATTGCTCTTCTGCCTTGGAAATGATACATAGTATCCATTTTAAGACAGAAGGTAAGCATTTAAAAATGTCAGTTTGGATTTATTTTAATTGCCTAGAATATCTTTTTATTATTATCCTTTCTTCTAGATTTATAGTGATTTTAATTTTGCTCTAGCCTAGGTAATCAAAGAGCTAACTATATATAGATACTTGATTCTGAAATGACTCCCATATCGGATATTTCCAGTTTGTTAGGATAGAATAATTTTTTTCTTTGTAATACTCTTCATTGTTTGCCATGTCCAGTGCCTTTCAATTTTCTTCTTTAAGAACATGTATGATATATATACATGAAGTTCTTGAATAATTTTCAATTCTTAACCTCTTTCATTTCCTAACTCCATACATTTTCTTTTAAAAATGTATTGGTAATTTTTGCTTTTACATCACCTTCATTCCCAAATATATCCCTCAAGCCCCCAGGGAGCCATCACTTGTAACAAAGAATAAAAATAAGAGAGGGAAAAGAATTAGCAAAACTAACTGATACTTTGGCTGAAGATGACAGCATAATTCTTCCCTTCTGTAAGAGAAGGAGGGAGATATAGTTTTTATTTTCCTCACCAGGGCCAAGTTTGATCATTGTCTATAAAGCATTTAGTTTTATTTGTTCTTTCTAGTTAATATTTTGGTAGTCATTGTGTATATTGTTCACCTGGTTCTGTTAACTTCACTCTGCATCAATTAATATACATTTCGCCAAGATTCTAGGTACTCTTCAGTAAACTGTCTGCTACAGTAATGTTCATTATATTCATGCAGATACATCTCAGTCAGAGGGTACCAACTTCATGCCATGCTCCACTCTTTGAGCTCACTCACTGCCAAAGTATGCCAGTTTTACCTCAAAGCATCTCTTGTGTCCGGTCTCTTCTCCCTGTACACATAGCCATCACCATAGTTTGGTCCCTGTCCACCTCACACCTCTACGAGTGGTCTAGACTCCCAAATCTCCTTACCTCAGGTCTACACTCTCCAGGCTGTCTTCCACAAGCTTCCAAAATGCAGGTCTGCCCATATCCCACTAAATAAATTCTAGTGGCTTCCTATGACCTCTAAGAATATAAACTCCTCTGTTTGGCATTTACAGCCCTTTAAAAGCTGGCCCCAACCTACCTTTCAAGCTTTATTACTCTTTATTCCCCTTTATGCACACTGCAATCCAGCTGCTCCTCATATTTGGCATGCCATCTCCCCAAATGCCTTTTTATTGGTTGTTTCCCATGACTATAATATGCTTCTTCACCTTCACCACTTAGAATCCCTTGTTTCATTCAAAGCTTTACTCAAAGAGCTAATTTTACATTTAAAAACAAACAAATAAAAACGCCTACAAACAAATCGGCTCTTAGTCTCTTTCCCTCCCTCCTCTGTCCCAGCTAGGTGGCACAGTGCTGGGTCTAGCAGTGATTCCCAAAGTGGGTGCTGCAGCGATCCAGAGGGGCTGTGATGGCCACAGGTGCATTTGTCTTTCCTATTAATTGCTATTAAAATTAAAAAAAATTAATTTCTAGGGGGCTAAGTAATATTTTTTTCTGGAAAGGGGGTGGTAGGCCAAAAAAGTCTGGGAAGCACTCTAGACTCAAGAAGACTTGTGTTCTAATGTAGCCTCAGGCACTAGCAATCTCTGGGCAAGCCACATAACCTCTATATACCTCAGTTTCCTCAACTATAATATGGATAAAATAAAAGCTCCTATCTCCCAGAATTGTTGTGGGAATTGAATAGGATAATATTTGTATGGCACTCAGCAGAGTCCTTGGTACATAGCAGATGCTTAATAAATGCTTTTTTTCCTTCTTTTCCCCTTTTCCCACCCTGATCAATTTATATCCCCAATCCTCTTTCGGCACATTCATATGTGCACTTATTGTATTGTTAGATCATAAGCCCCTGAAGGACAGGAAATTTTGCTTTCATCTTTGTGTTCCCAGTGCCGGGAACACAGTAGATGCTTGATAAATGCTTATGGATTCATCTACTTTGCCAAACCACCTTTTCTAAACATAATTTTTAGCCAGCTCCCCCTGTGGCTATTTACATAACGAAGTAACCAAGTCTTAAGGTGTATGTTTACTTGATTTTGTGCATTTTTGCACAATATTCATCTTGTTTTCTTTGTCATTCTCTGCAACATCATGCTGGCAAATAAGCTGAAGCTATATCTACATGGTCATCTTTTTGCTTATACTGATCATAAATATTGTGAGAGCTGATGGCCAAGTGACTGTCTCATAAAATGTAGTTTCTTGATGTTTTGGGGAATATGATGAAACAAATCCCACCAATTCCTTTATTACATTTGCTTAGGAGAACCTGTGAACCCTTTCTTCCACCTGGCTACATCTCCTTATTTACATCTTTTAGTTTTATTTCTAGAAAATGTCCATATGGATCTATTTTTGTTCCTTCAGCATTGTATCAATTCATTGGCAGTTGGACAAAGAATATTAGAATACTAACAGTTAAAAAGTGATGTTTAGGGGCAGCTGGGTAGCTCAGTGGATTGAGAGCCAGGCCTGGAGACAGGAGGTCCTAGGTTCAAATCCGGCCTCAGACACTTCCCAGCTGTGTGACCCTGGGCAAGTCACTTGACCCCCATTGCCTACCCTTGCCAATCTTCCACCTATAAGTCAATACACAGAAGTTAAGGGTTTAAAATTTAAAAAAAAAGTGATGTTTATTGATCGTCTAAAAACTAGGTGGTTCTCAGAACTGGCTTCCCTATATACTGAGTCTCTGCCACAAGTCACTAAGCTTTAGGCCTTTAGGCTGGAGGGAACCATATGTGACTGGGGCCTTTAAAATATTTTTTTAATCTGTAACAAGGGCTGCCATAACTAAAGAATTCATCACCTAGTGGCCAACCCATTGGTGATGAACCTCTCTCTCCTGGGATAGGTTTGTTCATAGATAGTACATATAATTTGTCACTGGGACCTTGCTGTCTTCAAGCTTTGAAATTAAATACAAGGGCATGTTTTATTTCAGTTTAGTTTTACAACCATACTATTAACTTAAAAAAAAAAACAAAAGAAACAAAGCTGATATTATCTTAAGAGCAGTATTTAGTTTTTGTTATTTAAATTTTCTTCTTTGGTCAGGCAACATTGCTCTATAACTCTGGCTGCCAAAGATGCTAATACAGTTTTGGTAATTTTCTCTGGTATGGCACTGAATCCATTAGATATAATCAGCAATGAGTGCACACACTGCCCTAAGTTTCAAGATCGGAATTCCAAAGTTGAAATATAGAACATCTTTCAACTTAATACAAACCAAATAATATATCATAAAGGCAAGTGGCACAGTGGATAGAAGGCCAGCTTTGGAGTCAGGAAGACATGTTTTGTCTATGACACATGCTAGCTGTATTTCTGTGGGCAAATTCCGTAACCCCTTGGCTCTCCAGGTAACTCTCTGGGACTATAAATGGACATTGAGTGTCTGATCTGGAGTCTTCATAATAGATGTTCCCTACACAACTTAAATCACAAGTTCAAAGAGAGGGGAAAAAAAAGAAAGAAGAAAGAAAAAAGAAAAAAGGTATCTTGGCTGTTCCCTTCTATTATCCAAAGTGTAGAAAAAAATATAGAATGTGGGTCAGAAAACCAATGCATTCTCGTGTTTTGGCTTTATATGCATATTTGCTCCCTAGTTTACCAACTAAAAAGCAGCATTTAAAAAATTCTTTCAGATCTGTTGAGTCAACAGAAATGTTTAAAAAAAAAAAAAGAAAAGCTTCGACTGTTTTCTAGTAAGCCTTTTGTAAAAGCAATAAAATGGTGTGCTTAGCTGTGACACTAGATCTCCTGTTAGAAATTGTCAGACATGATGTTGACATTACAGTCAATAAACAAAAATGGATTTGACCCGTCCACTAAGTAGGCTCGATAGCTCAATTGTAATCCAAAAGGACGGAGGTGTAGTAGAGAACAACGTCAAAGTAGTCACTTCTGAGTGTCCTGCTTTTAAATGACTGACTGGGCTCTGTAAATTTGTAAAAATATTCAGGATGTCAGAAGTCTAAATTTAGACTCCACTGAATGTATCTAAGTTGCTGATTCGTTCCGACTCGTCCCCTGCTTTAGACTGTGAAATAAGAATGTGTGGAAGGCTTTAACCCTAGAAATGGAAGTCTTCTTCATTCAGAGAAAAGGTGGAGCCAGTGTTCTGGCCCCCTCCCCCCATTTCATGGCTAACTCAAAAGATATTGACTAGGTTTCCACCAACAAATAGAGGAATGTAGGATTTTAGATACGATGAGATGCCGCCTAACGCCGGCTTCTACACAGCACTGGCCGGTGCCTGCCATATTACCCATCGCTCTGGTGGAACTCTTCCCCATTTGTTCCCTGCCCCAGAGTGGTGTCTCTCCCTCTTACTCAGAAGGGATCACGTTCCAGCATGAAAAGTTAATATGTATTTTTTTCACATCACCCATCTTTATGTCAGAGTACATTAATCGATATCGGTGTGATGTCTTCAATGATGGAGAGACCAAACTACTTCATTCATGGATGCTATTTTGGCTATTGAAAAACATCTCTTAATTTGACCCATACACTTAAAGGCAATTGGCTCAAAACAGGCCAGTCATGTCCCCGTTACTTAAAATTTTACAGTGTAATGAACTCATTATTATATTATTATTATATCATTAGCCTATTCCTTTCTGCTCTTCCCCCTCCTTACTCGCCCCCTTGAAGAGGAGTAAAAAGCATGAGCTCTCTCCCTGGCTACTAGGAGAAATCTCTATTGTCCTCTGGCCGAGTCTTCAAAAACTACTCAGAGGAAAAAGGCTCTTTTTTCCTCCGTCCTGTTGTTCTGAGCGCTTTCATTCCCTCCCTGGCCACCCTCCCATCCCCCTTTTCAAGCTTTCTTTCAAGCACATTTAGAAAGCATTATTAAGTAAGTCTTGTTTTCTCATTTCTTTGACATACTATCTACGGCCACCGCATTGAACACAAGCGGCTAGAAAAATGATAAATCGTACAGAGGAAAAACCCTGGTTCCCAGAAGTGAGGGTATCAAAGCTGGCCTCACTTCTGAGGTGTCACACTGAAGGTAACCCGTCTCGGTGCATTGTCACATCCATATACATTCCAATTAAGTGGGTTTTTTTTTAAACATGAAATGGATGCAGCCATTTTGGAGTAAAAAAAAAGTTAGACACAGAGCACGTGCATTGGGTTAGAAATGAGTTGCTTTGGAGGATGTGTATTAGAGGTGTTGCATTTTGGGAGAGAAAGGAAAAGCCCCCACAAAGAGCAAATTCACAGCATGGGCAGCCCCTCTGCAGGGTGGTAGGTCCGGGTTGATTCGAGATCCCATCAGCCTGAATGCATGCTTCACAAACCAACCTGGATTTGGCACAGAAAAGAGGCAACACACTTTATAGTAGCAAACCTGATTTGTACCTTTCTCAAATATCTCTCTATTTGGGGCTCTCTGAATATGCTTCTGACTGTCTAGGGGGAAAGGGAGAGAGAGAGATTTCTGCTCTTACTGAG
Source organism: Gracilinanus agilis (assembly GCF_016433145.1). Classification (NCBI taxonomy): domain Eukaryota; kingdom Metazoa; phylum Chordata; class Mammalia; order Didelphimorphia; family Didelphidae; genus Gracilinanus; species Gracilinanus agilis. Next base: position 192,804,689 of record NC_058130.1, read on the forward strand.
TTCCTCCCATGCAGTCAAGTGGAAAATCATAGGATCATAGATTAAGAGCTGGGAGGAGCCTGAACAGGGAATCCAGTCCATTTTATAGGTGAGGAAACTGAGGTCCGGGGAGGTAAAGGGACTTGCCCAAGGTCATGAAAGGAGTAAGTAAATGCCTGAACTGGGCCTCAGAACCAAGTCCATTGGTCTTCTGCCTCCCAAATCCATTCATTAAAAGGACAGTATTTTCAAATGAGATGAATAACAGATTAGGGATACTGTTCCATACACATTTGAGAAAGGACAAATACTCTAGAGTATTCTAGACAGAAAAACAGTGGCTGATTTAGCTTAGAACAAGTATAAAGAATATATTGAAGTAAATTTCTGAACTTTGGGTAGGGGGAGGAAGAGGAGGTAAATAGCTGGGGGCGGGAGGGGGGAGAGATATGTCAAGAGTTATTATCTAGTGGTGGGCCACTTCATCAAAGTATTGTTTATTTTATTCCTCAAAATTCCAGTAGTAGGGGAGGCAATTAATTCTCGCACATGTATAATATTATAGATAAAATTAATGGTATAGAAAGTACCTTGCCAGACTACATTCACACAAACAAACAAACAAACAAATTCTTCCCTCATCAGGTTTTGGAGTTCTAAACTATAATCAGCCCTTCATTAAAACATAAAAATAAAAATAAATCCTGTTATTCAGCCAGACCGAGGCATTTGTTGCACTAGGCTGGGTCCTTAGTACAACATCAATAAATGGCCACTCGTAGAGGGACATAGAAACTCCCATTTATAAAGAAACCTACATCCCAATGGACTTGCCCAGCCCTCTTCCCCACCTCCCCTGCCTCCAATGGTTATATGATATTCTAACACCTGGAAGAACCAAGGAAACAATTTGGAAGAATGGAAACCCAGAAAGATAAACGGTAGAACCAAGTGGAAAAAGCAATTTCTTGGAGACAATTTCAATTTTTTTCTTCAAGGAAGAAATAAGAAAAAAGATGGGTTTTTAACTATTGAAGAGATTTTTTTAGGGACCATGTGGAAAGAGGTTTTCAGAAGGGCTTTCCCTGTTTCCTGAGAGGCCTGGAGTAAGGAAGGCACATGGGTGACTCTGTGAGGGATGCCCTCTGACATTACCTCCAGTTTACTCTGTATACATCTTATATATACATTTTTATTATGTATAATCCACCCCCTCCCATTAGAATGTGAGCTCCTTGAATAAAGGGGCTACTTTTTACCCTTCTTCTTCTTCTTTTTTTTTTAAATCTCCAGGGCTTAGCACTGGGCCTGGCACAGAGTAAACGTTTTATAAATGTTTGTTGACTGACTGCTGACCTGAGAATCTATCTGGGAATGATGGAGTTAACATTATTCTCAAGAGAGTCAGCTCATCCTCATAAAAATGAACATTTGTTCCATCAGGTGTTCCAAGACTCCTTGTTGGCTTTAAATTTCTCAGTCCAAGAGGAGAATTTATCCAAATTCCAGAGGGATTGGAGATGAAAGGAAAAGGATTTAAAATATGGAATCTGAGGCCAGTCCTATACTCACTGCTCATGAAGGAGGTAGAATCAAACCACTCAATGCTCTGAATTTGATTTCCTGGTCTGGGCCCTTTAAGGGGCAGAATACTGACTATTTCTCTTTTCCTAATTTTTAATAAGTATCACCACCTGGTTATATAACCTTAATCCATGCATATAGTCCAGTGCTCATTTGGCTGGCCTGTCAGCAACATTGTTTAAAAAAATGTTAATTCGACAGTGTAGGAAGGATGTTATTTCTGGATCTAAATTCCTCAGGGAAAAGGTAGAAAAACTTGCTCCAAGGATTTGATTCCTCCATACTGAGCAATGCCTTTATTCCTGATGCTTTCTTCCCATGCATCCCCAAACCTGGTGTTCCCTGACTTTTTTTCTTGCAAACTGAAACCTTGAAAAGATTTTTAGGACACATGCATATTCAAGTACCAGAAAAAAGGGGATGGGGCCCCCTTGGAAGCAGCATAGAGCAGGGCCTTCTTTGGCTTGGTCCTGCTGGGTTTTGTTTCTCACATGGCATCACTTCAGGGTATAGCTGCTTTTTACCCCTGGCATACAGTAGCAGGCAACTCCAATTTATAACCTAAGGCATTTTCCATACTCCCAGCCAAATGAAAGCTCAAGATCTGCCGACTCCACTGAGTTGCAATAGTATATCATTTAAGATATTTGGGGAAAGAAATTGGGGAACTGATTTCAGTATATGGAAAATACCCTATAGATTTCTTTGATCACACTGGAATACTCATGGTCGTGTTGAATTTGTTCTGAAATAAAATCCAGGGACTTAATTTTTTAAAAAGGGGGTGCAAAGAGCTGGGTGTAGCATAACGTATCCCTGATATCCACACACTCAACACATGGTCCTAGGATTTCAAAATCCCAAAAGGGAATTAGTTGATTTTTTTTTAAAAATAATTCATCTCTTTGAAATTAGAAAATTTGGCAGACCTGAGTCACATAGAGGACACCATCAGAAACAAGTACCCAAGGAAGGTTTCACTACTCCTAGCTGTGTACCTTCTGGGATTGATTTTCCTCCAAGAATCCAAGTCCCGAAACAGCCCTCTCTCTTGAGCCATTTATTGAGAACAAACAAACGATCTTGGAAAAGACATCACTGGATTGAAGTTAAATACCTGACTTTGGTGTATGAGAATCATAAACTTGCTTACGGTCTATCTGGTCTGCAAACACTTCCCCATAAATCATCCAGTAGGGCATGTAGAAAATATTCTTGGCCAGCTTCCACGAAGGCTCCTCGTTGGGGAAGAGGATGGCTTGCCTAGCCACCCCAAAGCTCATCAGCACCACCAGCATAATGATGACAAAGTACATCATGTCGATCATCTGCAAGGGACAGGGATGGGGGGAAAGGACGAGAGAAAAGCCACACTGTTAGCTGCTTATAAATGCTGACATCAGTGAAAACAGTGGAAAAGCGTCAGTCCTCTGGGGTACTGACAAGGAAAGTGCGGATAGATTTCTGTGGCCAGAGGCAGCTAGGAGTCTCAGTGGATAGAGAGAGTTGGACCTGGAGTCAGGAAGACCTGAGTTCAAATGTTGCCTCAGACCCTTCCTGGGTAAGTCGCTTAACCATTATCTGCTTCAGTTTCTTTATGTGTAAAATGAGATATATTTGTAAAGCTCTTTGTATACCTTAAAGGCACTATATATATATATATATATATATATAATGTGAGCTATTATAATCAGGAAGATCTGTGGTTAGATCTCTCTTTGGACACTTATTAGCTGTGTGACACTGGGTAAGACCCTCAATTCCCTTTTGTTGAATGAGATAGTTTAAAAAGATAATTTGAAAAGCACTTCACACACTTTAAAAGTAAGATATATAATGCTAGCTATCATAATCAGGAAGATCTGAGGTTAAATCTCTCCTGGACCCTTACTAGTTGTAGGACCCGGGGCTAAGGCTTCTAATTTCTGCCTCCCTCAATTTTCTCATCTGTAAAATGGGGATGTTGATAGCACCTACTTCCCAGGATTATGGTTGGATCAAATGAGATAATATTTGTAAAGTACTCTGCAAATCTTAAAGCACTATAGAAATTCTAGCGTTTATAATAATAGACTTGAACTAGTGAAACAAATATACATGTAAGTTTTTAACTATAATTTAAAAATGAAGGAAAACAAAAAGCTAAGGACAATGAACCTTTCTTGTTTTTAATTTCTCTATTTGCCACTTTGTGTCCTAGTCAGATCTCGTATCACAGATGGAGAGCTGGACAGTTGAAGTGACAAGGAATGATGAGACCAAGTTCATAGAGATAAGAATTTACAGAGGAAGGAATTTGCAGAGTCAGAATTTGAACCATGGTTCTGTGACTGCAGGGCACCTAGGTGGTGTAGTAGATAGAGTGTTGGGCCCAGAAACGGAAAGACTCCTCTTCATGAGTTCAAATCTGGCCTTGAACACTTCCTGGCTGTGACGCTGGGCAAGTCACTTAACCCTGTTTGCCTTAGTTTCCCCATCTGTCAAATGAGCTGGAGAAGGCAATGGCAAACTACTTCAGTATTTTTGACAAGAAAACCCCAAGAGGGGTCATGAAAAGTTGGACACAACTGACAAACAACAACAATCTCTGATTCTAGACTCACTGATCTTTCTTCAGTATCATGGAGCCCAATTCTAGTAGCCTGGGAGCAGAGCACCATAGAGGATTGAACAAGGAGTGAGAGCCAAGACCTCAGGTCCCCATACAGGGCTGTCAGCAGCAGTTTTTGTGGCCTTGGGAAAGGCAAGGATCCTCAGTGTGTTTCTCATCTAGGAGCAAAATGGGAATCCTACTGTTCTTTTCCTAAGAAGCAAACCCAGGTGGACCAAGGCCCAGGTGTAGTTGGAATATGTAAGCTGTTAATCTAAAGCTGGAAAGTCTCAGGCTTAAATCCAAGAGTCTATTTTATGAAGGAAGATTTTTGGTTCACTCTAAGCTATGAACAGCCAAAGAAGGAAATTATCTGTTGGTAAATGGGGTTGGGACAACCCATTTAAACACTCATGATGGATCACCTTCCTCTGGCGGCATCTCATTATATTCTCCTATAAACCAGTTGCTTAGAGAAGCTCATGCCTTTTATATTCCTAGGGTACTCTTCCAGTTCTGAAATTAGGAGAGAAGAGTTCTTGGGGGCAGCAAAACTATGTCTTGTGAAGAGCCATATCCACATATCTAGATGAAGGAGTGAAGAAAGTGTGGGGCTTGGAATCAAGAAGGTACAAGTTTATATTCCACCTTACATATCTTCTAGCTGTGAGACCTTGTTCAAGTTACTTGGTCTCTCCTAGCCTCAGTTTCCTTATCCATGAAAAGGCAATAATAATAATAATAATAATAAAATTGACCTCACACAGTTGTTCTGAAAATCAGATGAGACGCCATATATGTAGACTGCTTTGCAAACCTCAATGAAATGCTAGCTATAATATTACTACTAATAATAATTATGCTCATTGCTGTAAGAGCCTGTAAATTCTGACTTTGACTCAGTTTATTAATATTTTTTTCAACCTTACCTCTGTAATTCACCTAGATTTTTACCCAAGACTATGTCAACTTTACCTCTCGATAATAGCTTGTCTTGCATATCCTAAATCAACTTCTCCCTGGTTTTTTTTTTGAAATTTAACATCAAAAATAGCTCATCTTGGGAAGCAAACTTAAATGAAGTAGGACAATGACATCTGCCCAACCAAATCCAATCCAAAAGTATTTATTAAGTGCCTACCACATGCAAATTTTTGCCCTTAAGGAGTTTATAAACTCAAAGAAATTCTAATAATCCTTCTATCAATGAAAATTTCCACTAAAACCCAAGACAATCGGGATGAAGAAATTTCTTCATTGTTTAATTTGTTTCATTAAGATGCAGGGACTGTAATTTTCCTTTGTCCTTTATCAGGCCTGAGGATGCCATGGACATTCAATAAGTTTTAAGTCATTCAATCCTCAGGGCAAATTCAAAATTCATTTGTGATAGTACTCAAGGTGGTGTGTGTGTGTGTGTGTGTGTGTGTGTGTGTGTGTGTGCATGAATTTGAGTCTGAGTCTCTGGAAATGTTGACATTTCCTCTATCCTGCATTATCACTCTGGGAAATAATGAATTTGTTAACTAATTGTTTCTTCTTTTGCACAGTAGTATCAGACCTCTCTTAAAATTCAGCTACCAACTATGTAGAGATAGCTTTAGAGGGTATATCCACGGCTATGTTTTTCCCCCTGTTCTCTCTTTTCTTTTGAGTAGCACTCTTTCATCATTTACTTATGAAGAGTTCAACCAGCTAAAAAAGTTGTAACTGGTCCTCCATTAAAGATGGGTGGACCAAGGAGGGCATGAATTTGATATGTATTTTCTGTGACCTCTAGTATGAGGAGAAGAAAGAGGGGATAGAAAGAAACAGTGATAGGGTGCACCATTAAGAATGTTGGATTTGTAGTCAGGAAGGCCTGGGTTCAAATACTGTCTCTGACACTTGTTTGCTATGTAACCCTGGGAAAGTCACTTAACCTCTGTGCCTCAGGCAACTCCTTAGGAGTTATCAGCTAAATTTTTTGATGCATTGTGATCTGCCTGGGGAGAGAGAATTTTCTCTACTGGTGAAAAATAATAAATCCTTCATGAATTCCTTCAAGTGTTTGTGTAAATAAATAGACACACACATACTCCAGTAAATATATAAAAACTTTTCACTCAACCGAAATTGCTCTCTTTAATGATATTGATGATCTCTCAATGACCAAATCTGATTTGCTGTTTACACTCTTCATCCTTTCTCACTTCCCTGCTACATTTGACATTGCTGACCACCTTTCCCAGGATCTTCTTCTAATTTTTTTACACTGTTCTTTTCATTCTCTTCTTGTCTGCTTCTTGTAAGCCTTCCTTGTTGAATCACAATTCATTTCCAGTCCCCCCAATTATTTCCTGAGACTCTCCTGAGCCTTCTCACTCTACACTTTCTTGGTGATCCCATTAATTTTTGTGGGTTTAACGATCATTTCTTTTCAGATTAGACTCACATCTTTATATCTCATCTTTATCTATTAAATTCCAGGCTTACATCACCAACTGTAGGCATCTAAAATTCAACATGGGCAAGATAGAATTTAGTATCTTTTCCTTCAAACCCTCTTTCTCCTCTTCCTAACTACCCTGCCATCGTTGATAGGATAGCACCACCATCTTTTTGGGCATCCAGATTTCCAACTCCTGAATAAGCCTTGACTCTGACCTCTTCCTTACCCACTCTCATCCTATCAGTTATGTCTTATTGATACTACATTCTTAACATATCCCCCTGTATCACTTATTCTCTACTCACACAACAATCAACTCAGTCATTACTTTTATCTGAACTTTCGTAATAGCCTCCCCAGTGGATTCTCCCTTCTTTGGTCCTTCCTCCATGTAGTGGCCAAAAAGATATTCCCAATGCACAAAGACAATCATTCCCTTCCTTTTTCCCCCTAAAACTCAAAGTAGCTCCCTTTTGACACTACAAAAAAAAATACAACTCCTAGTCTGGCTCCAGTTAACCTTTCCAAGTTTATCGCATATTACCCTCATTCATACTCTTTTGCTATCTGTATTCCATCCAAACTGGTTTTTTTTTTTTGCTGTTTCCTATATACAACATTCCATATTCCATCTAAGTAATTTTCATAAACTGTCCACATCCAGAATCCAATTATTCCTCACATCTGCCTTGGCATCCTTCAAGGCTCACCTCATGTACCACATTCCACACAAGACCTATACTAATTTTTCATGTCTCTAGTGCTTCCAATTCCCTTACCCACATATATATGTGTGTGTATATATATGTATATATGCATATATATACATATTTGTATTAATATATATTTATATTTGTATAAATCTATATAAATCTATTATATTTATATATATAGTATTTATTTTTTTGGATGTGTTTGTTCTTTTCCCTCAATGGAATGTAAGCTCCTTGAAGGCAGAGACCATTTAATTTGCATGTGTGTGTTTCTAGACTAGCACAATGCTTGGCACATAGTAGGTATTTAATAATTGCTTGCTTATTGCTGAGAGGACCACTCTCCATTATTTCAAATTGAGGAACTGCTTCCTTTTAGTAATCTCTGGTCAGGGCTCATGTACTATAATATTCGGTTTTCTGACTTAATTTGTTTTTCTGTTTTGAGTCAATGACTCAGTCATCTAGCTAAAGACCTTAGAAACCACATATAATAGGAGCAGTTCCTAATCTCTGCCTCCATCCCTCCCTTAGTGCATGTTCCATTTGCTTTCCTCTTTTTATTCTGGACTGACAGAGGAGTCAGAAAGTTAGAATCTAGAGAGAAAATACAGTGAATCCTTGCTTATATTACCTGGGACTGCTACCCTGGAGAAGATATTGGGGTCATTTCATGACACTTGGCAAAAGGGGTAATTATGTCATAAAAATGGAAGAAGTGCAGCTGAAAAATAATATAGCTGCTCTGGTGGGATTTTCCTTTTTTTTCCCCCAAAAGATATTTAAGGGATCAGCTAGATGGCTCAGTGGATAGCGAGTCAGGCTAAGAGATAGGAAGTCCTGGATTCAAATCTGGCTTCAGATGCTTCCTAGCTGTGTGACTTAGTGACTTTACCCCAATTGCCTAGTCTTCATTGCTTTTTTTGCATTGGAAGTGAACCTTAGTATAGATTCTAAGATGAACACAAGCGTTAATATATATATATATATATATATATATATATATGGATGAGTCAATATTTCTTTAGTATGTGTATTATATATATATGACTCATATATATATCTGTATATATATCACAGATACATACACACACTCTTTCTAGTTATTTAGTTCACTTGGGTCTCTTCATTTCAAATAACTATGCCCTCATACTTCTGTGTAAGGTAGGAGAACCAACTGGATAAGGGAGAATTCAATGTAACATAATTTTTGGAATCAAGAAGCAACATGGCCTAGAGGAGAGCAGCTGGACGGATATTTTATGTCTGCATGTGTGTGGATGGATAGGCTACAATTTTTAAAATAGCATTATTATCATTTCTGGGCATTATAAGAGATTGACTGTGATTTGAAGTTCATCATTAAAATCAAGGGAAGATTTAGTAGGTGAGGCAGGCTGGCTGTTGAGTCAGAGCACTAGACTAGAATAACAGTTGTAGGCTTAATTTTAAAAGCAATGTTTTTATGGTTGTTCAATTGTGTCTGACCCCATGTGGGGTTTTCTTGGCAAAGCTACTAGGATGGTTGGCCATTTCCTTCTCCAGTTCATTTTACAGATGAGGAAACTGAGGCAAATAGGATGAAATGACTTGTCCAGGGTCACACAGCAGTAAATACCTGAGGCTAGATTTGAACTTCAGGTGCTCTATCAACTGTGCCATCTACTTGCCCTACTCTATGCCACGTTGTCTCTATTCCAAGAACATGAACTGAAATGGGGTACCATCTTGGGTAAGTAACATGACCTTAATTTGACCAAGTTCCTCCATTTGTGATGTGCAGGTTGATAACAAACAGTATTTGTATCCAAATGATGGTGGTGTGACATAGAATGTTAGTGGCAAGTTGGCATAGCAGATGAAAATGTTGCGCTTGAGTCAGGAAGGAATAGGTTTAAATCTCACTTTTGATAATTATTAGGTGTGTGACTTAAACCTTTCTGAGCCTGTTTCCTCATCTACAAAATGAGACATTTGGACTCAGTAACCTCTACGGTCCCTTCTAACTCTAAAATCTATGATCCTGTGGCCACCAGAAAGCACAGAGCAAAGGAACATGCTCACCAAATTTTCATATGATATCCTGTACTTTAAAAAGCTAAAATGAAAACAAAATTTTAAAAGTTTATATTTTGTATTTGGAGAAGACACCTCCTTATATTTGCCTAAGATGGTGAGTGTCTCTTGGGATAGCGATCCCATTATTTCGGATTACTTTTAGTAGCATGCCAAATTCATGGAACTGTTTTTTAAATGCTATTTGGCTGACCAAGCGATAAGGAGAAAAGAAAAGGGTACTAAAACTTAAGGGAAGAATGATTTTAAAAACATCTTGTCTAATTGCTCCCAAAAAGGTGTCCACATTGGGGGAGAGTGGGTAGAGCCTGTTAGCAAATTGTTTTTTTTCACAGAATATTCAAGGAAAGATAGCTCCAGCAATGTGGCAGAGGTAGGTAGCTGGGGAGTGATTCATTACACTAAATGACATGTTCAGAAAAGAGAAAAGCTGCTTTAAAAGCAGCCTTGATGCTCCCCACAGTGGCAGTGGGAGGAAGCAGGCAGGAGGGAATGAATAATTCCCTCAGCTTTGTACAGATAAAGTGATGCTGCTATTCTAGGGTGATATCCTGGCTGTGCGGCCCCCATGGATGACCAAGGTGTGCCAGTGATAAAGCTGAAAACTGTAGGTGAGCATTTATTAACCAGAGAGTGGCCTCAGTGCCTCTTTTATAGTACCTATAAAATCCCCCTTTCCAGAGGCCACAGAGATGAGGAAATGGGTACTATGGCAGAGAGAGCTTAGGCTCTGGAGTCAAATTCTGTCTTTGACATTTCTCGTGTGGCCTTGGGCGAGTCACATAACCAGCTTGAGTCTCGGTTTTCTCATTTGTAAAAGGAGGGGGTTGGAAATGATGGTCTCTGAGCTCTCTTCTAGAGAGTCATCCTTTTTGTCAGTATAATAGGAACCTGAGAAAGGGCCATTTGGAGTCTTTTCTCTCCTCAGTGCAGGAGAAGGCATCGTGGCCTCTACCACACAGGAAAGAGAATTAAATTCATTAAGAATGTTTGGAGCAGAGACTTCCTCCCTCACTGGAAGACTCATTCTTTAGCCATTTGGATGATTATATTTAAATGATGAAGCAATTTAAAGGAGGAGTTGGGCTAGATTGTTTATGATTGAGCTCAAAATTCTATGATTCTGTGACCTTGAGGGATTGAGACCAGGAAAAATCATGGCCAAGTCTATTTTATACTCTGCCAACTTACCTCAGGACTTCAAGGATCCATGATTTCATCGGGGTGGGTACTCCCTCCACTGATGCAGATGGCACCCTGAGTGGATGATGTCATGAGCTGTGGCCAAAAATAATCATCACCTGGTGGTCAGCCTTCTGGTGATGAACCTCTCTGCCCTTAGCTAGGTGGGTCCTTGGACGAGGGACATCAATGTCTGCCATTGAGCCTGAGCATTCCAACAGACCCAACTCTATTCTCGTTCTTTTTTCCATGATCGTTACTCCTCCCCTTAAAGCACCCAACAGAAAACCAGAAGACTCTTCCTTACCATTTTTCCAATCATCATAACGTAAGGGCCCAAGTATTTGTTCACGCCGAAAATGTCTAACAAACGGATATACCAATAAATGATGTTAACACAGTAGATGACCCTCCCATCACTCCGGAATGGCTGATCTTGCAGACGGAGGATCATCCCGACAGAAAAGAGGAGGATGGCTATGAGGTCTGTGACATTCCAGTACTCTTGAAGCCACACTTTCACCTTTTGTAGTAGCTTTCCAGGCTCTGACATCAAAATCTGAAGGAAGAAGAGAGGAGAAAGAGATGAGCTTGACTTTCTCTCTCCTTTTGGAAGTAGAAATCTTCTACCTGGGTGACGATTATACATCTAAGTCAGTGATTCCCAAAGTGGGCGCCACCGCCCCCTGGTGGGTGCTGCAGTGATCCAGTGAGGTGGTGATGGCCACAGGTGCATTTATCTTTCCTATTAATTGCTATTAAAATTAAAAAAAATAATTTCCAGGGGGCTAAGTAATATTTTTTCTGGAAAGGGGGCGATAAGCCAAAAAAGTTTGGGAACTACTGGTCTAAGTCAATGTAAACTTATTGCAAGTGGTGATCATTTCATTCTTTGTCCTTTGCCTCGTGTGGCACCTGGAATAGAGCAAGTGTGAATAAATCCTTTTTGAATTAGAATCAACAGAAGTCCACTCGAGTGCTTTGCAGACCTTCAAGTGCTGCCCATGTACTAGCTATTACTATTTTCTTGGTTGAGAATCCCAAGGTGGTTTAGTTGCATGAAGCACCAGATTGATCTCATTAGGGTTTCTTCCTTTTATAAGAAACAATTAGCCAGACTGCCATCCTTGTTATACCTCCACTAGGGACATCTGTGCTGTGAAAAGTGGGGGGCTGGCTTAGGTTCAACCTTACCTTGTTGTTATGCCCAGGATTCTCGGTATTCCTAATACCCTCAAGAGCAGAGCGTGTAAAACCCACTCACTATTTCCTGCCTGGGTGACTACGCACAGAAGCAGCAGGGGATGGGGATGGAAGAATGTTAAATCAGAAAACCTTCACTCATACACACCTGAGGGAAACAATGGCAAGGCTATAAATATTACCGTGTCTTTGGGATCTTGGGTTGGAATAAAGGTGTGTATGCTTGTGTGTGCTGAGAACACAGAGACTTGTGACTCTCAGTCCCATGATAGCAAAGTGTCTTTCATGTGGACGTAAGTGTCAGAAACTCAGGATAGGTGATGGTGTTGTCCCAACAGAAGTCCTAGATCTCAGAGGAGAGGCTCAGAATTTCACTCTGAAAACTTCTACTTAGGCACTGCCTTTCATTGATAGAGCAATGACTTATGAAAAGCACTTTAGGGTAAAGGAAAGACCCTACCCTAAAGAGTTCTAAAGAGTTAGAAGATCAAAGTAAAATTCACTCACTATTTCCTGCCTGGGTGACTTCCCACAGAAGCATCAGGGAATGGGGATGGAAGCCTAGCCTTTGCCATGTATTCACTAGGTGACCTTAGGCAAGTCACTAAATCTCTATGAATTTGTTTCTTCATTTGTGAAATAAGGATAATGATACTATTTTTTTCCTACCTGCTTTATATTGGAGTTGTAGGGAAAATACTTTTAGAATTGTTAAACATGACAGAAATTTGAATTATCATTAGGTCTTCCCTTTTTATTTCCAAGTTTTTCACATACATTTTTAAGATTTGGGTTCTTGAATGCTTTTGTGGATTAGCTTCCCCTTTTACAGTACATATATGCAAAAATTGTATATGTATATACATATATGCATTTATACATATATGTATATTATACAAAATTGTATATGTATATATACATACATGTATATATACAATTTTTTTCATATTGTATTGCCCTTTTTTAATATATGTATATATACAATTTTTTGCATATTGTGTTGCCATGAGCTCCTTGAGGATGGGGACTGTATTTTAATTTTTCTTGGTATCCTCATTGCTTAGCTCCACATCTGACACAGTGTTTAATAAATGTTTATTGACCGACTGTCTCCTATACAGCTCGAGGTGAAAAATATACACAGGTCTTAAGATCCTTGGTATTCTGTCACCTACATCCTTTTCAAGAGAAAGCCATGGGGTCTGATCGGCTTCATTTTTCTCCCTCACTGTAGTAAATGGAACAATTCCATCTGCACTGAATTGGAATCCTGCCTTGATTTCTTCCTAATGGGAGGAAGCAAAGTAAGCCATCGAGTCTATGTTGCTTTCTTTTGTCCTCCATTCTAGGATCTGGCACAATTCCATATACATTGTACCGGACTCTTCCCTTAATTTCTTCCTATTGGTAAAGTCTGGTAATAAAATGAGCCGGCAACTGACCGATGCCCAAAGAATTTTGGACAGATTTGGTTTTCAGAGTCCTATGAATTCCCAACTTTCTATGTGGCAAATATCTAATTTGCATAGTTTGTGGATAGGAAATCCACAAGGCTGCTCTAGTCTGAATGAACCATGTATGAAAACTGGGACGGAAATATTTGGACGATGACATACCCCATTTCTGAAATGCTCAAACTGCTCGAAGGAGGTTTTTATTTAAGGCAACTATGGTGGTCCTAGAGAGGTCAGTAGAAAACAGATACTCCTCTTTCCCTCTTACAGATAGTGACTTGCCATGGCTTCTGAGTGTCATCTTGAGATGGATATTGCTGATATCCTTAATGCTCCTAGAAGAGGGAATGTTTCATGGCGTGGCAGATAAGGTACTGGGCTCAGGAGCAAGAAAACCTAGATTCACATCCCACCCCAAGTACTTAGTAGTTGGGTGACCATGAGCAAGTTACTAAATCTTTCTGGGCTTCAGTTCATAAAAATGGGGTAACCATACTTATCTAACAGGTCTCAAAGGAGAAAACATAGAAAGCATCCAATGAATTCCAATGATTGTTCATGCTGTTATTAATAACAATAATGTCATCTACAGAAATAGATGGATTTTGTATCTTCCCTTTGGGAGAAGAGACAGGAGAGCTCCTGGCTCTCAGTTGAGAAGCAGGGAGGAGAGCACAAGAGTCCCTGAGCCAATTTTAGCAATCATGATGGTGATGGCAGTGGTGATCATGGTGATAATGCTTTGGATTTATAGAGGACCTTTCTTCCAAAGAGCTCAGTGAGCTTCCCCATCCATTAGGCCATTTATCATCATATCCCTGTGACAGTGACACCTGAGAGGAGCTTTTAGAAGCTAAGCAGACCTGACATTTTCCCAGAAAAGGCTGCTCACTCTGGCTCTTTCAGTCTCGTACCGGAGAAGGTGTGGCAGGTTCATGATGAGCCTTGTCCAAGATCAGCTTCCCTTGGGTTTTTCATTTCTCTCCTTTGGAATGTCAGAATTTTTGAGACTGGACTATTAGCTTTGGGAAGCAGCCTGCAGAGCCCTCTTGTGGCTTTGGATGTCTACAACATTTGCTTCTGGCACCTTTTGGAGCTGATAAGACCCCTGGCATTGTAGGGAAGTTTGCTTAAAATGCATGATCTAGAAGTCACAACATCAGAGCTTTAGAGAAAGAAAGGACTTTAGTGGTCATCTAGTCCAATTCCTTCAGTTTATATATGAGTAAATTACAGAGTAAATTTAAAGAGAAGTTAAGTGACTTATGATGCTATATATATTTTTTTTCTTTTAAGGGGGAGAGGAGTGAGGGTGAGAAAGAATGAATGAAAAGTCTTTATTAAGAATTTACTATAGTGCCAAGTATTGTGCTAAGTTCTGGGGAAAGTAATAGAGTACTACCTACCTGTCCTTGAGGAGTTCACATTCTAATGAGTGAGATAAAACACATAAGGGGGTGGTGGCCAGGGAAGGGAGTCTTGAGATGCCACAAAGTTGGTGATGGAAGGACAGGATAGATGACTTAGATACTCTTTCTAGAAGCAAATGGCAATACGGATGTGATTACAGTTCTCAAAGAAAGAGTCAAGGGAATGGGGAAGTATTGAGTAAACAGCCAGAAGGAAGATGAAGACATGGTAGACTTTAGAAAGTGGTTCCTTAAGAAAGCCCAGCCTCATAGAACTGGAAGGGTTCCCAGAGGCTCTACTGTAGTCCAACATTCTCAATTTTATAGATGAGGAAACTGAGGCCCAGGGATGTTCAATGACTTGCCAAAGTTATATAGGTGGTAATGAAGATGGGAATGGAAATGGGATGTTAAAACCCATTTTCCACAATAATAGCAGCTTTTAAAAAGCAGTCCAAAGAACTCCACTTTTAGGGAAGGCACAAAAAGTAGACTCAGTCATGTAAAGGGTCAAGAAAAGATTCTATGGCAATTAACAAGTATGTGCTCAATCTAACAAGGAAAGAGCCAACCCTTTTCAGGGCTTCCTGGGAGAACTGTATTAGTTGAAAATAAATACCCATGATGAGGGTATCATGGGATATCAACCCTATAAGCATCTGAATGATCAGAGTATCCATAGAATTGTCAGTGAGAAAGAAATGGGAACCATGGAAGAAATTCAAATATTCCTTCAGCAGCATTATGAAAAGTAGTTTCTTGTTAAATTTGAATCCCAACTATCCCAGGGTAGCCATAAATATAACTAAAAGCCCCCTTTCTGTTTCCTTTTGTCCAGATTGTCTTGTAGGGAGGCAGTTACCTCTCTCATCTTCTCTATTCCCAACGTGAATATATAGGAAATGACAATCCATTCCTGGGTAGAAGGCCAGCGCTCCATCTTCACTAACACAATGTAGTTAAAGAGCATCAGGTAGCCGATGTATGCCAGCTGCAAAGAAATTTATTTTGGACAATTAGTGTCTGACAATTTTTCTGTCCATTAACGAAGTGGAGCATTACCTCATTCTTTGCAGGCTTCTCAGAGAGGGCAACCAGACTCCAGAAAGGGTGGAAGAGATCACAGATGGAAATGGATGACACGGGATCAGAATCATTGAATCAATACATTAAAAAAAATAACAACTTACCTTTTGTCTCAGAATTCATCCAAGTATTGGTTTTAGGGCTAAACAATGAGAGTGAGGTGCCTTGCCCAGCGTCACCCAGCTTGGAAGTATCTGGGGCCATATTTAAACACATCCTATCTCTAGATCCGGCTCTCTATCCACTTAGCTGCCTAGCTACCCCAAATCAATTCATATTTAAGCTGAGAGGATCCCAATGATCTTGACAAGATGAACCTCCAAACTGCTAAATGATTATTTCGGAGGGTGAACAAACTATAAATGATCCCATGATTTAAATTCTAATGCTTTTATTGTGAAACAACACTGAAATTAATACACAACTCTTCTTTAAAAGTCTAAAATGTCAGCTGGATAGCTGTCCTAAACAAGTTCTAAAAGTTGAAAGCCTATGAAACCCATTCTGAAGTAGCTTGAGCTCCAAATTTGTCCCCTAGATGTTCATGGGTGAGTTTACGCCTTCTTTACTCATCAGGTTATCTCCATGTGAGAGGACTAATATCTGGATGAATATTTCCTACTGTTTCCTTGATGGGGCTTCTTCTCCACCTCCCTGCCCCTGCTCTGTCTCCTCACCCCCAACCAACAAAGGGAAGTCCAAGTTCCTTCTCCTCTAATCCTTAGGTATTACTTTTCCCTAAAAGGACACAAAATTGCCTTGGGACCTTATTGATCCATGCTTCTCTTGATGCAACCTCTTTTCCCCCATCTCTCATCATGGGGCATTCTTGGGTCACTCCCACCATAGGGATTAGTTTTCCCTAAAAGCTGCCCCAGGATCTGATTGGCCTTGACTTCCCTGATGTAGATCCATGGCCCATCCATGTAGAGCTTGGCCTCTCAGACTTATTTGGGTACATGAAACTACAGGAGTCTTCATGCTCTTTACCATATTCTGTCCTGTTGTCTAAATGCATTTCCATGTGGAGATTGGGGAGCTGTGTTTCTAGAGAAGCTTAGTATATCCACTGTATTCCTGTTGTACAGCCTTGCTCTTTTAGAACAAAGTAAGCCTCCTCTTGTTAAAAATTCAATGACTTTCGAGTTCCTTATTTCATCCAACATCAAACCTGAATTAAAACCACAGAATTGTCATTCTTAGAATGCAGGTAGGAGAGTCGCCTCCAACATTCCAATAATTATGTTCCACATTAGAACATTCTTTCATGATTTGGGACCACCGCCAGAAGAAGGGATATCTGTGGATGGATGAATGTCTAGACCAGTGATTCCCAAAGTGGGCACCACTGCCTCTTGGTGGGTGTTGCAGCAATCCAGGAGGGCGGTGATGGCCATAGATGCATTTATCTTTCCCATTAATTGCTATTAAAATTTAAAAAAATTAATTTCCAGGGGGCTAAGTAATATTTTTTCTGTAAAGGGGGTGGTAGGCCATAAAAGTTTGGGCACCACTGGTCTAGACCTAGGATTTAATCCTGAGGCAATTCTAGCATCTAGAAAGATAAAGGATCTTCACTGAAACTACCGAGGTCTTTGAGTGCCTTGGTGGGACTGCCAGAGTGCTTGTGTGCTGTTATTCTCATTTTGTTGATTATTTAAATATATCCTTATTATAATTGTTTAGAAGTTGCCTCCAATATTTTTTTTGGGCCAATATATATAACTGCTTACCAATATGAATAATTTGGATTATGAATTCCTTTAATTTGTTGGTATATATTAAATCTTGACCCTAGAATAGGGTCTATTCAGAGGGAATGGATGCCATTTTCTCTTATATACATGATGGGATGACTTTAAAAAGCTTTTGGTCTTTACATGCCCTGCACCTAGTACCATCTCTCACATAGTCTCACATGAGCCCCTATTTCAATGACTTCATACTTAATTTTTGGGAGGCATCCCAGTGCAGTGGAAAGGGAAGTAGATGTGGGGTGGGGCAGTGGACTTGGAATCAAATCCTGTCTCCAATACTATCTGTATTATAAGTCACTTACACCCCTGGGTCTCAGTTTATTCATTTATAATATGAGAGAATTGGAGCTAGATCAGACAGAGGACTGTTCTAGCTCTATGTTTATAAAATGATAGAGCCATTTTCCCTTTGGGCCAGTGCCAAATGGAGTCTTTTGGGGGATCTGAAGGTAATTCAAAAACACTTTTTTTAAAACCCATACCTTCCATCTTAAAATCAGTACTATGTATTGGTTCTAAGGCAGAAGAATGGTAAGGGCTGGGCAATGAAGGTTAAGTGACCCCCAGGGTTACACAGCTGGGAAGTGTTTGAAGCCAGATATGAAGCTAGCACCTTTGGTCTTTAGACCGGGCTTTCAATCCATTGAGTTATCTAGTTGCTTCCTCTAGTCTTATTTTTAATTTTCTTGATTTATCATTTAGCTATCATTTAAAAAATATTTTTTTGGCAACTAAGTGGTTCAATAGCTGTGTGACCCTGGGCAAGTCACTCTACTCCCATTGCCTAGTCCTTACTGTTCTTCTGCCTTGGAACCAATACACAGTTCTGATCTAAGACAGAAGGTATAGGTTTAAAAAAACCCTCAACATATTTTTGTTTTTGAATCCCTTTCAAATCCCCCAAAGACTCCAAATCTCAATGCAGAGGCTATTTTCCAACCCATTATCAGTTTCCTCCACCACCACTCCCAATATTAAGTCCATCTCTCTTTACCCTTAGATTTAACTGATCTACTTGGGACTCATTCTTTTCTCAAGTCCCTAATTCATCATCACAAGAACCCAACATCTCTGTTATTGGATTCCACATTCCATATGCCAGCCCCCCTCATTCCCATGACTTTGACATCTTCTCTATCCTCAACTATACTCATTTCAGTCTTGGACCTCCTCTCATGATTAGTATCATAGATTTAGAAGAGAACTCAGAGACAGTCTAGTTTAACTTCCTAATAAATAAATGAGGCAAGTGATCCCCAGGCAGTTTAAGTGACTTAGTCAGGGTCATATATACCAAGTAAGAATCTGAAGCATCATGTGAACCCAAGTTGTGGTTCTAGAGCTAAGATTCTTTAGCAGTGCATTACACTTTCAGCCATCACTATTCTTGGAAAAATCCTTTCTCAGAAATAGTCAGCCTTGTGGTAGATCCATGGAGGTTGACTCTGATTCCTGATTCTGTGTTTTGACTGCTAATTCTCTCTCCCTTCCTCCCAGGATCCATGGGTCTTATAAAAATTGTGAGAAAAATCTGAAAGTAGCTAACAGCAATAGGACCATATGGCTCTCACTGAAGTCATCAGGAGTCCTGTAGAGGTTTCTTTTCATTTGTGCTTTTGGTTTTTCTTTCTCTTGTCACACATACAATTTTTAAACTATCAGATCCCCAATGTCAAGGTCATAATGGAACTCCCTACATCTCGGGCTCTTTGGGACAGGGATTTTGCCAGCCCGGGGCCCCACTTTGGCTTCCTTTCCCACTAGTCAGAGGAAAGATATATATTTAATTTGTCAGTGAAAGGAAACCGTTTGTCATAGAAAATGGAAACACAGAATGTGTGGCCCTGTGTCCTGGGGTTACTTCCAGCTTCGAACCTGGACCCTTCCCAGCTGAATACGGCAAATTGGCTCAGTTTAGGAGAAAAGCTAAGATAGAGCAGCCAACTGGATTTGTGCCTCTTTTCCTCTTGGAACCAAAAAGGGATCTGGCTGGCTTCTACATCCAACTTGGTAACAAGGAGCAGAGAGGTTATGAATTTTTTTTCTGAGTGAATCTGCCTTTTCTTAACATAAAAACAAGGCTCCCTGTACAGTCTTGAGATAAGTGGTAAGCACATTTCTGAGAGATTCCCAAAGAGGAGAACAGGGCAATAAAGTAAGATATTCTTCATCGATTCTCCAATTTAGGTGCAGGTCACTTGGCTTGATTCAAGGGACCAAAATAATTTTTTTTTCAATCCTCCTCCCTCTTCCCTTGATACCTACCACACAGAACATGTATCTCATTGCATCTCCCTTGAATGGGACAAAAATAAAGATCTAGTTTCTGCAATGTGTTGCGAACCATCCATCCAAGCATGTAGCAAGCACCCTACGAATGCTATTCTCGCCACTCCAAGGGCCACTCTCATATAATATAGGAAATGCAAAAGATTGAAAGTTTCCATTTTGTGTGACTAGGCCATTTTTATAATACAGAAAGCACTATCCTGTTTTTGGCTTGATCCAAACATGAAGGAGACATAGACTGTGCAACTAAACTAAAAAAAATGATAGCTTTGGGGATGGTGAGATAAGTGAACATGCTTTCTGAAAAACATATATCACGTTCTTGCTACTGCTTCCAAATTTCCCTTATGTTCTAAATACTGTATACACAGAGGAATCTAAAAATGGCAATGATACCATTGAATTGTTTTACAAGGTATTTAATCCAGGAAAGTGAGCAGAAATTGTTTTCTGAAGCATTTCATGAACAAACCTTTTACAATTTTAGACCAGATTAATAAAAAGGGCCCCACATGTTTTTGGTTATTTTGTGGTCATTTTTCTTACGTTTTGTATTGCTTCAGAGATTTTGAATTTCAGTTTTTTTTGGATCTATTGTTTCTTCATATTTAGGGAACTTCCCATACTCTATTTGGACTCTTCTTGCATATTACTATTCCCTTCCATGAACTCTATACTGGTCTCCTTGCCATTCTTCACACAAAGCATTTCCCCTATTTCTATTACTTTCTTTTTTTTAAGCCATTACCTGCCATCTTAGAATCAATACTTTGTCTTGGTTCCAAGGCAGAAGGGCAATAAGGGCTGGGCAATGGGAGTTAAGTGACTTGTCCAGGGTCACATAGCTAGGGTATGTCTGAGGCTAGCTTTGAACCCGAGACCTCCCGTCTCTAAGTTTGGCTCTCAATTCACTGAGCCCTCTAACTGCTCCTCCACCACTTTTCAGTGGCTGTTCCCTCTGCATGGAATGCTTTCCCTCCTCACTTCTGCACCCTAGTTTCCTCACCTTTCTTCTCTTAGACAAATACCACCTTCTGTTGTAGGCTCTCACCAAATTCCCTTGGATACTAGCATGTTCCCCTCTAAGATTATCTTCCATCTACTTTGAATATATCTTGCATCTCTCCCCCCTCCATTAGAATATTAGCTTTTTGAGGACAGGTATTTTTTTCTTTTCCCTTATAGCCACAGATTTTATCATGGCCCGACACACAGTAAGTACACAAATGTTTGCAGATTAATTTATTGATTGATGTATTGCACAACCACTCTTCACTTAGATGATATTTTTGTGTATATTCCTTTAATACAGTAATTCCCAATAAATTAAAGTTACCAATTAGTCAAAGCACAATGGAGACATCCATGAAGGGTGTGTGAATATGTGTATGCTGTATATATAAAATGTATAATAAAAATAATATATATATATAAAACCAATTAGGAATTGCAAAGAAGTGGTATAAAGAATACTACCAGATAGTCTTTATGCAAAGAGTGACTTGTTAGACATGGCCAGGATGTTGATTCACTTTGTACTTTTCTATTAAACAGGATGATTATATGGGAGGTGGTAGAGACTAGAGAGCTTTGGGGGCAATGCCAGTGTTGTTAGGAGAATATAAACAAAACACTGATATTATTAATTATTTTAAAAGAATG
The DNA here is from genome assembly GCF_016433145.1 of Gracilinanus agilis. NCBI lineage: Eukaryota > Metazoa > Chordata > Mammalia > Didelphimorphia > Didelphidae > Gracilinanus > Gracilinanus agilis. Next base: position 192,826,104 of record NC_058130.1, read on the forward strand.
CCATCAGAGAGATATGTCTGGAAGAAGAAATTGGCCAATTTTGTAGTGAGAGTAAGGGAGAACCAAAGGGATGACACTTACTTTCTTATGGAGGATAAAGAGATAATAATAATAACAATAATGATAGCTAACATTTATATAGTGTTTTAAGATTCGGACAGTGCTTTCATCCCAATAACTCTGAACAATAGATAACTCATGCATCGCTATTCCCATTTCCTAGATGAGAAATGAAGTGAGTGGCCCATGGTCACATAGATAGTAAATGTCAGGGAAGGGGGATGAGCTGTGGCTCATTAGTGTGATCCTGAGGAAGTCGCTGATGCCAGCAGCAGAGCTTAAAATCTTAATTGGACCCATATGGTATTTTACCCAGTTTTTTAAAAAAATGTGGAAAACTAATAGTGCCTGGAAGCAGGGACTTTGGAAATTGGTGGGAGGCAAGGAGAAAGGGTGCCAGCTTTGAAGCAAAAACAAACTTGGAAAAGAAACTAGGAGAATTGGGTTGGAGGTACAGGCCATGTTGAAGCAACATGGCAGCTGGCCATATGGCAGGGGTAGGCCTAGAAAGTTAGATAGCTTCCTATGTAGCCCAGGAACCTGGAATGACTTTTTCTGGCCAGATAAGTGACATCTTTCAATTAGAGTCACATAATTTGAAAATTAATAATCCAGTGTTTTATAAAACTGCTTTAATGCATCTACTTTACCTTAGAACCCAATATAATGACCTTGGAAAAAACCTAGTCTCTTTCCTTGAGTAAAATAAAGGGAAGAAGGGTACTGTCCAGCTGAGGCTGAGAGTATATGAGTATTTTGGTGGTGAAATGGGGATCTGTTGGATAGAACTGTAATACTTAGGAAGCAGGTAAGGAAAAGAAAAAAGCTTGAGAAAGAGAAACGGATTAGAATAGAAGAAAGTGAATACCCAATGTAGGGTTTCCTGTGAGAGCTTATTCTCTCTCTCTGCCTGGGAAGCAAAATCTTGACACTATTTGAAGTCAGGAGAAGTAGATCTGAATTCTGCCATTTCCTAGCTGTGTGGCCAGGGTCCTCATTCAACCTCTCTAATTCATCATGTATAGAATGGGGTTAATGATATTGGCACTGTCCAACTCAAAATAATCAGTTTTCTTGGACGAGATGCTTCAAAAAATTTAAAACACTACCATAAAAGGAGCTATTTTTCTTGTTACATGGATTTAAGAAAGTTTATAAGCAGAAAAAGGTCTAAGCAGTCCTCTGTTCCTCCTATATTAAGAAGGTACCCTCGGTGACAGCTGGTCGCCTTGGTGGATAGAAAATATTTTCTGGGTATGCATATTGTACAACCTTACTTGCATGACTCTGGGCTGTCAATGAGCAATCTTGAGATAGATCAGCTTGCAGAATGTCTAATAGTTACAGAGCAATAGCAATACTGTTTGATGATACCAGATTGGGATTGATTCTTCATATGTACTACCCACATTTCAGTTACTTGAGGGGAATTTGTTGCTGTTGCTTTTATCATTAGCAGAGGGAAATACTATTTCGAGAAATACTAAATAAAAGCTAGATTATTAGAAATAGACTTTTTTTAAACTTAGTCTTGATAATTTCAGAATTGTGTCTATTTTCATGATTCACAAGATTCTTGAATCCTTTCTCTGGTTATCTATTTGTCATTATTATTTAACTCTTTCTTTCTCATACAACTGCCAGACTAATATTGATCATGATTAAAAATTTTCAGTGGTTTCTGATAGGTTATGCAGTTAATTTCCATCTCCTTAGCTTGGCATTCAAGGTCTTCCATGATCTGGTGCCAATCTATATTTCCATTTTTTCCTTGTATTACTCCTTCTATGTACTCTGTGCTCTAGCCAAAGTGGACGGATGGTTTTATAAAGGGTCTTTCTTTCCTATTTCTGTAATTTTCTCCTTCCTCATCTTTACCTGTTGAAATTCTATCCTTTTTATCCATTCCAAAAACAAAGCAATCCCCAAATGTTTTGTCAAAAACTTAACACTGAACATCACTAACCAATGATTCAGTAACCATTTATCTAAAAATCCATTCATTTAATAGCATAAAATATCACAATTCTTCAGTCATTCTTTCTATTGTTTATCAGGTTGCTTTGCTAATTCCTTCAGTCTCCTTCCCTTTTCCTTTTACAAAGTCACAGTTAGAGTGTACTCTATCCATTCTTAAAAGTCCAACCTCAAATATCTCATCCTGAAGGAAGCCCAGTCTACAAAGACAATAATGAATGTTGATAATAAAACCAAAGTGAAAGCATCTCTTCTCAAGGGACCATAGATGGGAGGGAATAACAACACATAAAGAAAACTAAATGCAAGAAAAATGCAAAATAAAAACTAAGTAATTTTGCAGAGTAGGGGATGAAGGTGAGGAAGAGAGCACTGATGTCTAAGGAAACTGGGAAAGGCCCCTATTGAAGGTGGCACTTAAATTAAGACTGCCAGGGACCTACAGTTGCTGGAGGCAGAGCTTGATATGAGAGAACATTCTACAGAAGGTGACGTGTTCTAGCTGATAGAATACTAGACTTGGAATCATGGGAAGCTTGGGTTCAAATCTAAGCTCTGATACTTAACTGGTTGAATTTTTTTTATAGCTCTTATTTTTTATGAACCAACAAAAATGCAGATCAAAGAAATTAATCTTACAAGTCTCCTTAACAGCATATAGCTCTTGGAAAGGAGTAAAAATATGTCATTCTTGGCTTTTATTTCTATGTTCCTGGTTCTTGCATAGAGTGATATAGAGTGAGGCATGTGCTCCTTTAAAATGACAGCAGTCCAGGGGGCAGCTGGGTAGCTCCGTGGATTGAGAGCCAGGTCTAGAGACGGGAGGTCCTAGGTTCAAATCTGGCCTCAGACACTTCCCAGCTGTGTGACCCTGGGCAAGTCACTTGACCCCCATTGCCTACCCTTACCACTCTTCTGCCTTGGAGCCAATACACAGTCTTGACTCCAAGACGGAAGGTAAGGGTTTAAAAAAATAAAAAAAAATGACAGCAGTCTTCATCAGTGACACATGTAAAGCAGAAATACACGTTGGCAGTGGGGGTGTGGGTGGAGGGGAGGGAAAGAACACGAATCATGTAACCATAGAAAATTTTTCTAAAAAAAATAAAAATAATTTTCTCGGACAAAAATGACAGCAACTTCTTTTTTTCTATCTATCATAAATAGAAAAAATAATTAGAGAGATGCTTACGGTATAAAACCAAAACTTCACAATGGGCGCATTGTAGAATTCATATATTTTTCTTCCAAGGGGGATTAATCTGTGCCTGCTCTGAACTTCTTCTTCATCCTTCTTCCTTGAAGACTCCCCATTGCTTCGACCCAGCATTGCCTACAATGAAAATGATACTGCTGTGGATTTTTCATTATTCATTAAAGAGAACCCATTTCCATCCTCCCAACAGGTAGAAATATTAGTTAGCCATAAGAAAAGGCAAAATTCAAGATGAGGCCATTGTACACCAGTAGAGATGAATGCTGGAATTGCCTCTGTGGGGTCAAAAGGAGCTTTTACTAATACGTCTCTATCAAATGTTGAACTTGGCATTGAGAAGTTCATTGTTCAAATCCATCCTCTGACACTTATTGGCTGTGAGACCCTGAATGAGTCTGAACCCTTAACCTGAGACTGTTTTCTCTTTCTGTAAAGTGGGGATTAAAATACTGGCAGAACATACTTAATTGGGCTGTTATGAGATTCAGATGAGATTATCTGTGTAACATGCTTTGCAAACTTTAAAACACTATATCAGTTGTTATTCTTTTTATTTTTTATGACCCTTACCTTCTGTCTTAGAGTAAAGGCTAGACAAACAGGGGTAAAGTGACTTCCCCAGGGTCACACAGCTAGGATGAAATAGCTGAGGCCAGATTTTAACCCAGGATCTCCCATCTATGGGCCTAGCTCTCAATCCACCGAGACACTTAACTGCCTCAGTTGTTTTTATTAATACAGGAAAAGATCTAGTTGGTTCCTCTCTGGAGAAGAAAAAAACACCTTAAAAGAACCTTCCAGAGAGCTTAGACTCCATTGGTACAAAGTCTCAGGACCTAGAATCCTAGATTTAGAGGCATCAAGTCTGGTCCCACCCACCTCTTTTTTACAGATTTGGAAACTGAGGTTCAGATAAGGAAAGTGACATGTTCCTGGTCACAGGGCTAGTAAGTATCCAAGGTGGGATGTGAATCCACCACACCTAAGGGTGAGTGTCACACAGGAGGAATAGGCATGGATGGGTTATAATCCTGATGAAGTCACAAATGTATTAGAGCATTCAGAAGTAATTAGGTCTGAATGTAAGTTTTGAAGCCTTGATATTTGGTGGATGTAGGCAAAACGTTTTAGATGTTTCATTCATTCTAATTCAGATGTCCTATATTTCTGTTCTTTGTTTCTTCTGGGGGTGGGATGGGGAGGAAGAAAAGGGAATGAACATTTTAAGGAGGAAGATTTAAAAGACTGAAAGTCTCAGGTTCTGAAAAGAACAAATGTGAATTTCCCAGCGGGATGGACATGGATGCTTTAAAAAATGAGAAACTTAATCTAGAGTCAGCCAATCTATATAAAGGAAAGGAAGCATGGGGGATACGAAAGGTCAGTTGTACTTGAGATTCAGAAGATGTCAGCTGGGGCCCAGGATTGTCACTTAATAAGTGGGAAAGTTTTTTCACCTTTTTGTGTCTATTTCCTTAAAATGCAAATGCTGAGTTTTGAATTCTCTACCTCATGGGGTTGTGATCAGGGACACAAAATATTTTTTCCTCATTTATTAGATGAGGTAATGTAAATTATGACCTTTGTAATGTGCTATAGAAATGTGAGTTATTACATATATTCTGGACGATTAAACTTATTTTGATAATAAATTATATTAGTGGTTGAACATAAAATGCCTCCTTATAAATTGTTAGTGTTAAATAACCCAATCTAGACATATTTCTATGTGTAAATGTCTACAAGAGCCTTCCTCTGGTGACTCAGTGTGGATAGATGATTCTTGATGGATGGATGGAGGTGACACTGGATTTTTAAAGGCATTGGAGTATAGTCTCAGCCATGTCAGGTGGGAAAGGCTTCAAGTACTGACCAGTGATGAACTATCTTGTTATTTAGAGATTAGCCTAGCTAGGCTCAGATAAACCCATTCATGATGATTGCTTTTGGTCACAGTGGGTAGTGCTGAACATGGAATCAAGAAGACTTGAGTTCAAATCTTGCCTCAGACACTTATTAACCCTCTAAATGATGCTGGATAAATCCATTACCTTTCTCAGGTAATAATTTATAGCTCACAGGGTTGTTATATATAGACTGCTTCACAAAGCTCTGTGTGTTGTCCCTTCACTTTTTAGTCTTGTCTGACTCTTTGTGGATCCATTTGGAGTTTCCTTGGCAAACATATTGTAGTGGTTTGCCATTTCCTTTTCCAACTCATTTTATAGATATGGAAACTGAGGCCAACAGGGTGAGATGACTTGTCCAGGGTCACACAGTAAATGTCTAAGGCTGGATTTGATCTCTGGAAGATGAGTCTTTTCGACTCTAAGCCTGGCACCCTATTCACTGTTCCATGTAACTGCCAACTATTATAATCTAAACCTGTGGAAGAAGAACCCCCATACTGATGAAGTCCCAGGTTCTGATGTACTCATGTAATTTTAAGAGAAAGAAGGAAAAATGCTTGACTAAGGTAGAGCATCTTTTCAGTCAAAAACCTAAATATAATAAATGCTCTACAATATGGACCTGGGAAAAAGATGGTATGGATAGACTATAGGTTTCCTGTCACTTGGGACATGACCTAAATTCTTCTATTCACATTTTTGTGTGCAAAATTCATCTCAAAACAAATATAAATGAGTTCTCTGGAAGGAATAGAGCAGAAGTGGAATAATAACTAACGTTTATCTGGTATTCTTAGATTTACAAAGTACTTTTTATATGTTGTCCTATTTGATCCTTATAACAACCCTTTAAGCTATAGGAGCTACTATTGTCCCCACTTTACAGATGAGTTTACTGAGGTAGAGAAAAGATAGTGACACATAGATGATATCTGGGGCAGGATTAAAAATAATGATGATAATACTAATAATAGCTAACTTTTATATAGTGGTTATTTGTGTCAGGTACTGTCTCATGTGATCCTTACAAGAACCCTGGGAAGTGGGTTTTCTCTCCCCTTTATGACAGATGAGAAAACAGGCCAACAGAGGTTAAGGGATTTACCCAGAGTCACATAGCTAGTAAACGTTTGAGGCTGGATTTGAACTCTGGTCTTCCTGACTCCATGTGCAGCACTGTTAGTACTTGTGCTGCCCAGGTATCTAGAATTCAAGTGCTAGCTATTATTCAATACTGATTTCACCAACATGCCAATTTATTTCACTTTGATCTATTCTTTCTTTTCTTTTTAAAAAATTTATTTAATTAATTAATTTTGAATATATTTCCATGATTCCATGATTCATGTTCTTTCCCTCCCCCACTCCGGTAGCCAATGAGCATTTCCACTGGGTTTTACATGTATCATTGATCAAGACCAATTTCCATATTATTAATATTTGCAATAGAGTTGATCTATTCTTTCTGCCCAAGAGAAACTTGTATTAGAGGTTCGTGTAGGCAAGAACTCCAGTGTGGTGCCTTTGGTCTGGCTTAAGCAGTTCAGAATGACAGCCAGTAACAGTTGCTTTTTCCCCCCGAGATGGAACTTTGGGGAATAATGTTTTTTCCTTGTGCAAGAAGAATGCATTTTCTAGGGCTTTGCTTCTTGTATCCCACAATTTACCATAAGATCAGATCTTTAGTGAGTGGAAGAGACCAGATCATCTTTTAGGTTCCCAGTTATAAGAAAAGAATAGCTTTTATTGTTTTATTTCTTGAGTTATGTCCTGATATTTAAATACAAATTTGCTCCATGCTTGGAGTTTTTGTTTTGTTTTAGGTCCGTGATTTCATCAGGGTAGGGAGCCCCGTGAATAACATCTTAGGTCAATAAAGTTCAGCCCCTTCTATGCAACTTAGGGGAATAGAGAGGGCCAGTTATTTTCTCAGGATCACATAGATATTTTGTGTCTGAGACTGGACCCAGGCAATGTGGGATAGCAGACAGAATACTAGTCTTGGATGCAAGACTAAGAATGTCAAAGTCCTACATATACACCTTATATTCAACAAAGAGGGTTTCTATTATATAACAGGCAGCAGTGTAATAAACATCTTCCTGCTTAAAAGTTCATATTAGGTCCTTTGGTCCAATTTGTATCAGAGCAAAAACCTGGGCTTATGGATGGAGAAAACTCACTACTTTCCAAGGGAGCTCATCATCCCACTTTATGAAAGCAATAATGGTTGAGGAAGCTTTTCCTTATTCCTAACCAAAGTTTTACTCTTACAGAATTTATTTTCAAATTACGTTTAATCTGTCTGGGTACTCAGTAATACTGAAAATAATATCTAAATATGATTATAAAATAATTCAATGATATATAATATGTAATAACATATAACTCAACAATTCACATTTTTATGGCACATTACAAAGAAAATAATATATTTTTTCATTTGATGAACTTTCACTCTTTTAATTCCTTTTAAAATTTTCATATGAACTATTGTCTACCTTCACCCCCAACCCTAGTGTGTACATGAACTGTTGAGTTTTTGAGTCCAGTGTAGGACTTTACATTTATCCCTATTAAATTTTGTTTGATTAAATTGTGCCCATCAAAATCTGTTTGAATCCTGTCATAGAAGGCATGACATTTCCTATTCTCATGTTAGATATCTAACCTGCATTCCTGTCATCTATAGATTTCATAAATAGATCATACATGCCTTCATCCACATCACTGATAAAAATGTTTAGAACTAGAGTCCAAACAATTCTGTGGTATCTGACCTTGAGGCTTGGAGGTCCAAACTGCAATTTCAAATAAACATTTCCTTTCTTTGCATTTCTCTTCCAGAACTTAAGAACTTCAATGAGAACTGAGAGGAAATCTTCATCTCATAAAGATGAGAGTTTGTTTTTGCTCTGTAATACTGGAGTGTCAGCTAATAAGCATTTATGAAGCTCCTACTATGTGCCAAGCCCTGGGCTAAGCACTGGGATTACAAAAAGAATCAAAAGGAAATCCTTGTCCTCAAGGAGCTTACAATCTCATGGGGAAGCCAATAAGCCAACAAAGCTGTACAAATAAGCTATAACCGGGAGATAGTAGGAAAATATTGAGGGCACAGTAGATTGCTGACCCTGTTTCAGAGACATTTATGTTACCTTGGGCAATTGCTGAATTTCTCTGGGTTTTAATTACCTTACATAGAAACAACTCCATCTCTGTCTGAAGGCAAGATAAGAGCCCTTGCAACTTAAAGAGAGATGCTATGTGATCTATAAGCAAAATACCTCCCAGACTTCAATGCATGGTTCAGGTTCATACCTAGGGCTGACTATGAAGTATTTTTGGATTTTGGTCTGGGCTTGTTTTTTAAGGCAGCTTGTTTTTTAAGGTGGTATAGTGGATAGAGTATTGGGCTTGGAGTCAGGAATACCTGAATTTAAATCCAGCCTCAGACACTTAGCTATGTGAGACTGGGAAAGTCACTTAATCTCTATTTGCCTCAGTTTTCTTGTCTGTAAGATGGGGATAACAACCTCTATCTCTCACGGATGTTGTGAGAATCAAATGAAATAAGAATTGTTAAGCACTTAGCACAGTGCTCGGCACAAAGTAAAGACCATATAAAGTGGAAATGTCTTTCCTTCCTTCCTTCCTTCCTTCCTTCCTTCCTTCCTTCCTTCCTTCCTTCCTTCCTTCCTTCCTTCCTTCCTTCCTTCCTTTC
>NC_058130.1:192835306-193034039 GCF_016433145.1 Gracilinanus agilis
GTCTACCTATCCATCTAATCTATCTATCTATCTATCTATCTATCTATCTATCTATCTATCTATCTATCTATCTGTCTGTCTAGCCATATGTCTGTTAATTCTCTATCCATCTAATCTATCTGTCTGTCTGTCTTTATGTCTGTCTGTCTATCTATCTATCTATCTATCTATCTATCTATCTATCTATCTATCATCTATCATCCATCAATACATGTCCATAAATACATGTCACTGGTATTGTGGAAACTCCCATTGTGGAAACCGTCTCCATAAATAAATAAAAATCAGCAATTCAGCTGTAACTTCTGGCCTTAGAGAATTGCTGGGATTGTGAGAGAATAAGCCACTTGCTCAAGTACCCACAGGCAGTAATTATTGAGAGAGAGAATTTGTCTAGGTCTTTTGGAGGCCCAACTTCTATCCTCTTTGCCACACTGTCTTTCTGATGTATGTTTCACCCTCTTTTGGTCTACACTTATGATTTCAGTGGCAGAAATTTCCAGGACAGAGATGAAAACTCTCTTCACTACTAACTACTTGAGAAGATAAGCTGTGTTAGAGAGTTGTGTGTATGCAGAGCACTAACAGGTTAATTAACTTGGCCCAGGTCATGCAGCTGGTATGCCAAAAGTAGGACAACTGCTTTTTACATATTCAGATCTGGATGTTCTGTAGACATATTAAGCTCAACATGTCTAAAAAAGAGCTCATTATCTTTTCCCCTAAACCCACCTTCTCTATTACTGTGGAAGGTAACACCATCCTCATAGTCCCTCAGGCTCATACCCTAGGAGTCATCCTGGATTCCTCACCATCTCTCACCTCCCATAGCCTAACATCTCCCAAATATGTCCCCATTTTTCTCCTCTGATACTGCTACCACTCTGGGGCAGACCCTCAGCACCTCATGCCTTGATTACTGCCATAAGACTACTGGTGGGGCTGTCTACCTCAAGTCTCTCTCCACTCCTACCTTCAGTTACTAAAGTGCAGGTCTGATCATGACGCTCACCCCTAATCAATAAACTCCAGTGGCTCCCTATTGCCTCCAGAAGAAAACAAAATAATGTTTTTGGCATTTAAAGTCCTCCATGACCCAGCCCTACTCCTTCCAAGGCTTTCTTATTCCCTCCCTCCCCCTCCCCACTATGTAAAATGTACTCTTTGACCCTATAACACTGGCTTCTTGGCTCTTTAACAACACATTCCATCTCTCTGCTTTGACCATTTTCTCTTCCTGTCTGCCATGTCTGGAATGTTTTCACTCAATTTGGATTATTGACTTCCATGGCTTATTTTATGTCCTAACTCACATCCCATCTTTCATAGAAAGCCTTTAATTCTAGGACTTCTGTTACCTTATTTTCCATTTATCCTGTATAGTTTATTTGTATTTATGTATTTGCATGCTCTCTCCCCCATTAGATTATTAGCTCTTTGAGGGCAAAGGGTGTCCTTGGCCTCTTTTGGTATCTCTGTGTTTAGTTTGGCACAGAGTAGGCACTTAATAAATACTGATTGATTGATTGACTCAAATTTAATTCTTTCTGACTCTAAGGCCAGCCTTCTATCCATTATACAACATTACTTCTCTGTGAATTTATTGGACTTGAATAAAGTCTTTGCCAATGCATCAGAAGCTGTCAGTGATTAATTAATGGGAGGAACCATTCTGATGGGAAATATGTCACCAAGTCACTTGTCTTCCAGTGGGAGACAGTGTGGCACACTGGAAAAGCTCTGGAGTTAGAGCAATAGGATTCAAATTCTGCCTGTGATGCATACTACTTGGGTGACTTTAGGCAAGTCACTCAACCATGTCTCTCAATTTCTCCATCTGTAAAACCAGGTTGGATTAAATGGCCTCTGAATTCCCTTCCAGCTTTCCTTCTAGAGCTCAGAGGTATATACCTGTAAGACAGGTGCTATTATTATACCATTTTAGAGAGAGTAGTGTGCCTTTTGATCCCGCCCTTCCCTTTCTCTTCCATCAACCCCATAAATGAGAAAATCTCTTTTGGGCAATGACAGCATTGCCATTGGATGGCAGTAGGGGATTAGGGAAGTCTTTATGGCTCCTGCTTAGTGTCTCCAGAGATATAAAGAAGGCCTTTGTTTCCCCCTCTAGACAGGATAATATTTTTAGCCCTTGGATAAAATCCAGGAACATCACAGTGTCAAAGTGGGTGTTGTAGGAGCCTGTCTTCTCCCCAGCTGCCTGGTCTACCCTGTAGCATAAAACATTTGTGCTGGGATAATTGTACTCAGAGAAAAGCTAATAAAAACCAACCTTAGAAACCACAAAATTCAATTAGTCCTGCATTTGCAAACCTGAATCCCCCCAAAAGATGAAGGCTAAGCTTCTGATTGGCAGAGGAGAATCTGCTGAATGAAGCCAGATGAGGCTAGGAGCTCACCAAACTACAAAATCCCTCTGTTCCTTTGAGTACCTTGAGGCTGTTTCCTCATCTCATTGTTCTGGTGTCATGCTCATTATTTTTTTAAACCCTTACCTTCTGTCTTAGAATCAATACTGTGTATTGGTCCCAAGGCAGAGGAGTAGTAAGGACTAAGCAACGGAGGTTAAGTGACTTGTCCAGGATAACAGGGATAGGAAGTGTCTGAGGCCACTGGATCTCTATCCATTGAACCACCTTGCTGCCCCCAAGCTATGCTCTTATATTGAATTCCTTTGGCTTATTTTCCCTTGGTCCCACTGAAGAGTTCTGAATGGGATTCTGAGCTGAAAAGGACCTTAGAGATCATCTATTTCAACTCCCTCATTTTACAAATGAGGATATGGAGGAAGATAAGAGAATTTAAGGAATCTTACCCAAGCTTAGGGCAACTAGGTGATGATAGAGCACTGGGCTTAGAGTCAGGAAAACTTGTCTTTCTGATTTCAAATCTGGCTTCAGATACTTTCTAGCTATGGAATCTTAGGCAAGTCACTTCATCCTATTTGCCTCAGTTTCATTATCTGTAAAATGGATTGGAGAAGGAAATGGAAAACCACTCCAATATCTTTATCAGAAAACCCCAAATGGGATCATGAAGAGTTGAGCACAGCTGAAATAACTGAACCACAACAATAACCCAAAGACACTCAGCTAATAAGTGAAAGATACAGGATTTGAACCTAGATACTTGGACTGCAATTCCATCATTCTGTCCATTGTACCATTCTGACCTCCCTGGTTAGTTGAGCCCATGATACATCATGTTTTCTTTTCTTTTCTTTTTTAAAAACTGGTACCTTCCATCTTAGAATCAATACTGTGTATTGATTCCAAGGCAGAAGAGCAAAAAGAGCTAGACAATTGGGGTTAAATGACTTGCCCAGGGTCATACAGCTAAGAAGTGTCTGTGATTAGATTTGAACCCAGGATCTCCCCTTTCTGGACCTGGTTCTCAATCCACTGAACCATCTAGCTGTTCCCTATCAGGTTTCCTTTTGATGTAAAGAAGGAAAGCACCCCAGGCTTCTAATTTTAATGTCTAATCAGAAGCATCAGATGATAAAAAAAAAAGCGCAGGTAACAGATTTGAGGATTCTCCCCTGTAGCCATAAACAGCCATTTCAGACAACCCAAGGCTGATTTTCTTACTGTTAGTTCCATGTCCTCTTCATCTTTTTCCTTCACAGGCTTCTCTGGTTCCTCAGGCTCCTTCTCTTGGAGGTGGATCTCATGGGCCTGAGACATGTAAGGCATATCATCTTTGTTCTTGAACTCCAAGCTGAGAATTGAAGGAGGAAGTAGAATTCCTAGAATTACCTAAAGCAATGATAATGATAATAATAATCATCACATTTAACAGATTAAGATGATTGTGGTTGCTTAGTGTCAGTGGAAATGGGGTCTAATGCTTCTCACTGGGTAGACTTGTGTGAACAGGAGTAGGAATGATGGATCACTCTGAGACTAGGGGAATCCTTTTCTGCTCAGTAGGGGAACGTCATACAAGTGAGGATAAAACTTTTCATTCTGGTAGGAAAGCCAAGAACAGTTTTACCAACAAGCCAACGTTAATCTTTCCATTTGATGTTCCTTCTTTGGGGAGAAAGGCAGAAGTGACTCATGCTTGGCCCAGACAGAAGTGAAGAGGACAACAACCCACCTCCCACTCTAATTATCATTCATTCTATCATGTGTAGGCATTTGTTAAGTGTTTAAAATGTTCCAGGCTAGGTGTAGAAGATAAAAAGACAAAAGTCCAACAGTTCCTACTCTCAAGGAGGTTTTATTCATCAACAAATATAAGTAAACATAATTAGAAACACTCATTGGCAGTTTTGTCTGAATTTACCGAAGTCTATTGGTAAATACCTTTGATATATAGGACCCTAAGTCTTATTCCTAACTAGACGCTGGGAAAATGTTAAGACGAAAAATTGTTCGTTTCAGAGTGTTTCCCTGGTATAAGTTACCAAAAGAAGCACATAAAGATCTCTAATATAGGATGAGATTTTTTTTTTTTTTTGGCGTGGAAGAGGGTGATGGAGATGGGAGTTTAGATTTGTGATTTCATCAGAAAAGGGAATTTTGAGCATGGAAGCTCTCTCCACTGGTGAGGATTAGCACTCCTCTAATGGCGATTAGATCTAGGATCAAAGATATGAAATGGGAAGGGGTCTTAAAGATCATCCACTCCCCAACCATTTTACAGAGGAAGAAACAGAGTCTTAGTGAGGTTAAGTGATTTGCCTATGGTCACAAAGGTAATAAGTAACAAATTCAATTCTTGTTAGTAAATGTTCATTTTCCCCCACTATCTTGTATAACTTCACCAATACATAGTAGCAGTTTGCCTATAATTTAGCATTTCTTGGGGCAGTGAGAGATTAAATGATTTTCCATAGTCATCTACCTAGCTAATATGTATCAGGAATGGGTCTTGAATCTGGGTCTACCTGATTTCAAGGCTAGGCCTCCATCAAAGCCTAAAGAGGCTATTTGAGCAACAACAGAATGAATTTGGTGTTTATTATTGCTATGGAATAATAAAAGTTGTTCCTATTATTTATTTTAGTCATATTTGACTCTTTATGACCCCATTTGGTGTTTTCTTGGCAAAGATACTAGGTTGGCTTGCCATTTCTTTCTCCAACTCATTTTTACAGATGAAGAAACTGAGACAAAAGGCAAAAGGCAAAAAGAAACAATTTTGAACTCAGGAAGATGAGTTTTCCTGATTCCAGGTCCAGTACTCTTTCCATTGTGCCACTAGGCTGCCCCATAATAAAAGCTACTAGAGACACTCAACTTATGGTCAAGGATTCTTGTTTAGGGCTAGTGTGGTGGTGCATGCCTGTAGTCTCTGCTCCTGGGGAGGCTGGGGGATGTTTGAGCTTTGGAGACTTCCGAGCAGTAGTAGTGCGAAAACCAATCAGGTGCCCACATTGAATCAGACACCAGTGTGGGGAGCCCCCAGGAGCAGAGGGGGCCACCAGGCTTCTTACAGATGATGAAGTGACCCACATCTGAGCCAGTGGGGCAGGCCTGTGCTTTTTTGCTCATTGGCAGTGGGGCTGGGCCCCTGGGTGACTGTCGTACTTCTAGCCTGGCTGAGATAGGGAGACGGGTTCAAAAAACACCAATACTCTTGCTCTCTCGCTTGGTGGACCAGCTCTACCATTCTAACATCAGAGCAGGGGTTCTGAAGAGCCTGAGGTCTGTGGACAGATATTAGGCTTTTATGAATTTGGAGGGAAAAGTAAGGATGTCTTGGTTTTCACCAATCTCTAACTGAAATGGAGCATTTTCTTCCATTATGAACTATATATATTTCCTCAATTCCTAAATTTGCTAAATATACACATGTATATTTATTATTTATTATTTACACATTCACACTGTATGTATCTATATAAACATATGATAAATGCACATATGTGCATTTATGTGTATATATCTTTGTGTGTATACATTTAAAGGCTGAGAAAGAATCCCTCGATGAAAGGATTTTGCCTTTGCTGTGGTCTCTTGCCTCTACTTCTTATTCTCAACTTTGCTGGCCAGAGTTTATACAGGGAACATTGTCCCTGTTTCCTTTTCCAAAGCAGTCCCGCCAAAGGCCAAAGAACTAAGAGTTATATTGGAAGGCCACTGACAAGAAAAAAGAGCATTCATTGGTATAAGAGCATGAGTGTGGATCCCAGGTGATTGGTAAGTTTGATAATGGTTCCTATAATATTCTAAGAGTTTGCTTGGACACAATACTATGTCCTTAGCTCAAGGAAACTAAGGCTTAATTATTTGCCTCATGACCAATGCTTTATGCTAGAGAAACCAGGGCTTGTGACCCATATCCCTAAATCCTACAGACTTTCTCTGACAATATGGACCTTTCTTTTGAAGAGGGGTAAAGCACCATGTACTTGGGAGAAAGCCATTCTTTGTGGTTCAATGACTGAATAGTAGGAATGATGCCATAGCAATCCAATTCTGTTTTCATCTAATTTCCCATTGTTCATGGCAATGTCTAGAACTTTCATTCCTTTGGTTTCTTACTCTCAGACTTTAAGAGAAGTATAAATCAAAGAGCAAGAGGAGGATTTTTAAGATCATTGAGTTCAATTCCTTTATTTTATAGATGAGACAGCTGAGAAGAAGGAGAGGGAGAGGGGAAAAAGACAGGGAGAGGGAGTGGTAGAGAGTGGGGGAGAAGGTAAGAGAGCGAGAGAGAGAGAGCAAGCTAGCGAGAGAGCTAGAATAAGGGGTCAGTTATAATTATAATTAACTTAAGAATGCTGCTCTGATCAGAAATCACACCAGGGATCAGAAATCACACCACTGAGTGGAGGGTAGCCCAAGAGAAGTCCTAATCAGATAGTTTCAAGACTACCTTGGGCTTCTGATTTGCTGAGGCAGAGGGACAAAGAAAGATAGACACAGACTTGGGGAAATGACTTCATCTCTTCTGGCCTCAATCTATTTCATTAGTGAAAAAAGAAAGTCTTGGATTCCATGATCACTAAAGTCCTTTCCAGCTCTCTGATGGAGTATAAAGCAATAATGATGGCCTAGAGCATTGTTGTCAATCAAAGAGCCTTCTAGCATTGCTTAAAAGGATAGAGATACTGGCATCTGCTTACCAATTTTGGCTTTGCAAGTGGATGTTCCTAAAGTGGTTTGGGTTGAGGGGTGTTGATGAAAACAGTTTGCTTTCTTAAACTGACTTAAACATACCACCTGAAACTGGCTTATATCACAAGTGTAGCTTGCTTTATGTACACATATATGTGTACAAATATAGGAAATGTACACAAAGAATTTTTTTTAACCCTTACTGTCTTAGGAACAACTCTAAGATAGACGGCAGGGGCTAGGCAAACAGGCTTAAGTGACTTGCTCAAGGTCCCAAAGCTGGAAAGTATCTGAGGCTGGATTTGAAACCATATCCTCCTGACTCTAGATCTGGCCCTCTTTCCACTGTGCCACCTAGCTGCTCCTACAGAAGAGTCTTAAAACTGGAATTAATCTCACTTGATCCCTTCATTTTACAGATGAAAAAACTGAGGCCCAGAGAAGATAAGAATTTGTCCAAATTAATTTTCTCACAGTAAATTTTAGAAATGGGACTTGAACTCAGGTCCTCCCATGTTCTTTCTTCCACTATGTAGTTATGGTCTTTTAAATGTACATATATGTTGACTTAGTTCCATAGATGATATAGGGGTAAAATTCAGTGTAGCTAGGTGGTGTAATGGATAGATCACTGGCCTTGGAGTCAGAAGGAACTGAGCTCAAATCTAATTAGCAGTGTGACCTTAGGTAAGTCATTTAAACTTGTTTGCCTTGGTCTCCTCATTTGGAAAATGAGCTGGAGAATTCCAGCATCTTTGCCAAGAAAACTTCTAATGGACTCATGAAGAGTTGGACAATGATTAATTGATTTAATCTTGGCGGGCCACTGACATGAGAAAAAGCACTCACTGATATAAGAGAATGATAGCATCCCGGGTGACTGGTAAGCCTGATGATGGTTCCTGTAACATTCTAAGAGCAACAACAAGAAACTTCCATGAGATAATTCCAGATTCTAATGCAGTTAGGGCTTATAATGCCTTCTTTGCTGGCTCATCCCTTTGTCTGCCCTTCTACCATTTTCTCCTCTTCCTCCTGCTATCTACTTTTCCTCATTGAGCACAGTTTAACACACTCCAGGTTCCCTTTCTGCTGAGGAATGAAAATGTTAGGACTTGCCATGAGGTTGGTTGGGTACAGAATGGTGCTGCAATGACATTATTCCTAGGGGAAGAGACTCTCTTTGTCATGGAACCACAGAGAATGGCTCTTCCCCTAGCATACGGTGCCGCCTTCAGTAAGGAGTATTCCAGTCTTACTATAGATCAGGCTCATAAAATCTAAAATAATTCTCTACCCCCCGCCCCTGCCACCTCATCCATGGTTCATTTTAGGCAGTGCTGACCTTGAGACCTGAATTCTTTCTCATCCGGAGACGGCCCATCCACATATCTGTGAGCAGCATCTGGCTGCAGGTGTGAGCGATGAAGTCTCGGTGCTTGGCAGCCACAGCAAGCTGCAGGCACGTGGCATTACTCCAGTTTTTCAGTTCATATGTCAGCAGTTTCATTGCCAGTTGTTCATCCTGCTTGTAGGACTGGTCCAACAGCTCTACAGCCAACTGTCCAAAGTCCCTGCAATACAAGAGGTGCTTAGGAAGCTCTCTGGTAACAGAAAAGTCTAGGAGGGGTTGGGAAGGAGTGTTAAGAAATGGAAGTCAGGGTTAGACCTCGAGCTAGTGCTGCTGAACCATGGTGGTACTGTGGGAAAATCACTGGCTCAGGAGACCTGGGTTCAAGTCCCTGCTCAGCTACTTGTGTGACTTTGAACCTCAGTTGTCTCATCTGTAAATTAAAGAAGTTGAACTTAAAGATCTTAAAGGTTGCTTTCTAGTTCTATGATTTATACTCTCCTTGTTGTTCAGTCATTTCATTTGTGTCTGACTATGAACCCTTTTGGGGTTTTCTTGACAAAGATAGTGGAGTGATTTGCCATTTCCTTCTCTAGATCATTTGACAGATGAGGAAATTGAGGCAAACAGGGTTAAGCCACTTGTCCAAAGTCACATAGCTACTACGTGTCTCCAGTTAGGTGTGACCTCAGGAAGATGAGACTTCCTGTCCCTGTATCCACTGTACCACCTGGCTGCCTCATACTCTTCTTAGGGACAGAGATTATCTAGACCACACTGGAGTTTACTTTCTCATTTGTAAGAAAGGGATGACAATGTAACTTACTTCACGGGATTGTTGTGAAGAACAAATTAGACAACATATATAAAGCAATTTGCAGACCTTCAAAAGGCCAAGTAAATGCTATCATCACTAAGACTAAAGGAATCTGGATTATTCTGCCCAGAAGCAGACTCCATACTGGTGGGCAAGTGACCCTAGCTTTTTTTTTTTTTTTTTGGTGTTTCTTTTTAAATCCCTAAACTGTTTTAGAATCCATTCAAAATATCAATTCCAAGGCAGAAGAGTGGCAAAGGCAAGGCAATTGGGATTAAATGACTTGCCCAGGGTCACACAGCTAGGAAGTATCTGAGGTCAGATTTGAACCCAGGATGTTGCATTTCCAGGTCTGGTACTCTATCCACTGAGACACATAGCTGCTCCAGATGCTGTTCTTAAAGGCTATTATAGTAGATAGTAATAATAACCAGCATTTATGTAGCATTTTAAGGTTTACAAAGTGTTTTAAATATATAATCTTATTTTATCCACACAACAAACCTATGAAATAGGTGCTATCACCCCAGTTTTATAGATGAAGAAACTAAGGTTCAGACAGGTTAAGGGACTTGACCAAGGTCACAATCTAATAAATGTTCAAGGCCACAATCTAATAAATGTTCAAGGCAGGATTTGAATTCAAGTCTTCTACATTACAAGTCCAGTTTTCTATCTATTATACCAATTAGCTGCCTCAGATTTCCAACAAGCTGGAAAACTTTTGATACGGACCTTAGTGAGAAACAGCATGTTGATCTTTGAAGCATCAACCTATACATACAACCTATATGCGTCTTCTACATACATTGTTGTTTGCATGTGGTCTTTCCCATTAGAATGTGAACTCTGTTGAGGCAACTATTTTTGTCTTTCTTTGTATTGCCAGCACTTATTTCAGTTTCTGACAAATGATAAGTGCTTAATAAATGTATTGACTTGACATTTCATATTTTAAAAGTGCTATATAACTGTGAGCCATATCTCAGTCACAAAATATTTATTAATTGTCTACTATGCATCAGGTATTGTGCCAAGCACTTGGGGTTACAAAGAGGCAAAAGATAGCCCTCATCCTCAAAGACCTCATTCTCTAATGAGAGAACAATATATAACAAACAAATATATAAACTATGTATTGAGGCAAAAAGAGGATATTTCAAGCCAAGACTACTTGATTCTTCCTCTTTTTAGTTGAAAAACAAAAAACAAAACCCCAACTTCTTCCATCCTGAGGATTTTGGAGCTAAAAGTACATTGGGGGAGGGGCAGCTGGGTAGCTCAGTGAATTGAGAGCCAGGCCTAGAGACAGGAGGTCCAAGGTTTAAATCTGGCCTCAGACACTTTCCAGCTGTGTGACCCTGGGCAAGTCACTTAACCCCCTTTGCCTAGTCCTTACCACTCTTCTGCCTTGGATCTAATACACAGTATTGACTCCAAGATGGAAGGTAAGGGTTTAAATTTTAAAAAAGTACATTAGGGACCATTTAATTTTACAGATGGTCAATCTCATTTTACAGGTGAGAGAATTGAGGCTGAGGTCAGGCTACTTGCCCAAGGTCATACAGGTGGCAAACCTGATATTTGAACACAGATTTTCTGGCTTCAAATCAGGAGGTTGACTTTGCCTTAATTTGTGTTTTGTTAGCTCTGCTTCAAAGTCCATTATCTGAGATATTACTTTGACTTTAAAAATAATTTTGCATTGACTATCCAGAAAGTTGCTTAGCTTCCTATTGTTTGTGCTAATGGGCTGACACCTTACATTTGGCATTGCTGGACATATCCTCAGCTTATGACCTTCTTCACTGTTGTCATCTAATCATTAGGTTGTTGTGGAAGTAGAGACCACACCCAGATGTGGCTGAGAGTAATAAAGTACAGGGAGCTGGTACTATCTTCAATCAGCATAGTCCAAGATTGTGTTATCAAATATACGGCACACGTGCCAGAGGGTGCTGTTTCCCTCCCCCATCACGACTGCACCCAAGGACATTTCTCACATCACCTGTCCCTCTGCCCAGTAGTTCAATGGGACTTCTTCCTCTCTCCCCTGTCTGTGGCAAGGGGTGGGGGGCTTGCATGCAGAGTAAGGGCACAATTTGGGCCCTCTGTCTCTAAAAGGTTCTCCATTACTGGTCTAAGGGATCAATAATTGCCTAATCACTGCAAACCAGGTGAGGGGTATTGCCCCGTTATCTCAGGGATTATAGGAACCAGCCTACCCTCTGCTGCTGATCATTTCCATAGAGCTACTGCATCTGGAACATTAACAATAAACCTGGATGATAGTTGCAGTGGGACTGCCTCCAGTATCACTGGACCCTGTTCCAGAAGCTACAGATGACCCACCCATTCTGCTCTGGCCATGTGATTTTCATGAGTCATACCCAAAGTTATTGATTCATAGTAGGGCTATTTCCCAGAAGGACAGTTGACCATTGCAGGGCTCTGTTTATACATACAGTTAGTGATTAGGAATGGGGCTTTTCTTGGGGTGGATTCAGTTGTAGATTGGTAGTTTATGGCTCACAGCCTTGAACCTAAGCTAGGGTAACCTGTAAAACATATTTATTTGTGAATAGTCAGGAGCAGAATAGAGGAACCAGCTTGACCCTTACATTGAAACCTTTCAAATGGGACCTGGGGATTTGGTGGAGATCAGCCTTGGGTTTTGGCTTCTGTTTTTATTCTTTCCTTTGATGGGATGGTGGTGGGTTTTTTTTTTCCTGAAGTTAGAAAGGCTTCAAATGTTTTCAACCTACAGGGTTCCCTTTTCATGCTTCTGTTACACTCCAAGGTTGTACAAAGAACAGAGTCAAGGGGTCTGGAAGGCCGCTGAGATAAAAAAAAAAAGACCTTTTCTTACAAAGTCTAGCCTAACCAAAATGAAGTAAGGTTGCAAATCTCAAAAGTTCTGTTTTGCTCTGGAGACTTTGCTAGCCTTCAAAGGCTTCTGAGATAAAAAAGACCTTTTCTTATAAAGATTAGCTTAACCAAAATGAGATAAGGCTGCAGATTTCAAAGTCCTGCTTTGTTCTGGAGACTTTGTTAGCCCTCATGAGCAGATCCAAGAAATCTGATTAAGCAGCCCGTTCCTGGGATACTTCTCTAAATCTACTCTGGGGCTTGACCCAGCCATCACTCATTCCTATCAGATGGAATATCAAGGGACCAGCTTCTGGATTTAGAACCAAAAGAGCTAGATAATCTCTACTATAATATTATAGTATCATATTATATTAGATAATCTCTATTATAATAAAAATGGTGTCTAAACCCAGGCTTCCAGGAGACAGGATTGCGTTCTGGTGAGAAATCTAGTTTGATGGAGGATGTATGGACATCAACCATGATATGACCAGAAGGTGGGGAGTTTAGGAGAAGCAGGGGGTATGCTGTTTCTGTTGTCCCTCTTTCAGTTGGAAAATTGTTAGCAGTGGTGATCCTCACCCTACCCTCAACCTACTGATAGACAGTAAGCAGGTAGGTTTTAGGGAAGGAGAATCTAGGAAGAACTGGGTAATGATTGATCAATGCAATGAACAGTCATGACTTGAGAAGGCTGATGGTGAAGCATGCCATTTAAGTAGTGGAGCTGAGTACCGAATAGGACATACATTTCTACAACATGGTCATAGTACTGAATTGTTTTGCTTGAGGGCCTCTGTTGGTGGATGGTGATCCTGGCTTTTTTGCTGCTCCTCAACCAAGATGCTGAACATCTCATGATTTCAGGAATTTTAATTGGTTGGCCCTCATGCTTGGAATGTTCTCTTTCAATTCTAGTGCCTTTCCTTTGCTTATTTACAATATATCCTGCATATATGTATATATACATATATATAGCTTGTTTCTACATGGTTTGTCATTTCCTTCTCTAATTAGACTGTAGTCTATTGGCTTCATTGGTATTCTTGGTACTTGGCACAAAATAGGAGCTTAATAATTATTTATTAACTGAGGGAAAATGCAGTGATATATTTAAAAAATAGTTAAAAAAGAAGTGGTTAGTTACATCCACCTGAGAAACTTATTCAGCTTCACCTTCAATTTTAGTTCCTTTATTTTTCTTGTTTCTCAAAGTCTTTTTAGCTAACTTACCAAGAAGCATGTTTATTTTCTGCCTACAGTGGCAGAATTGAGATTTCTCTAGTCCTCAAATAACTGCCATTTCTTTGCAGTTAGAAGTCATTAAATGATGCTTATAAAAATACAGAGTTGAGTTTGGTAGTAGAACTATTACAGATCCGTTCCAGTTCTGACTTTCACTGGAACCTCCCACTGTGGCCCCACAGTCTCAAAGTGTCTGATTTAGAGCTAGAAAGCTGGAAGGGGCTTTAAAGGACATCTAGTTCAATGTCCTTATTTTACTGATATGGGAACTGAGATATGGAGAAATTAAATGACTTGCTGAAGGTTATATAGTAGTAAGTGTCATAGCTGGGATTCAAGCCCATGTCTTCCTGGCTCCAAGCCCAGCATTCTCTACTATATCACACTGTTTCTACATGAACAGCATAGAATGGGAATATTAACTGCTCTGAGTGAGTTACTAGGTCAAAAGATAATGTTGGTTAACCAGTGAATTGGTATAACTATTCTGGAAAACAGTTTGGAAATATGCAAATAAAAGTACTAAAATATTCATACCCTTTGACACAAAGTTTCCTCTAATAGATATAATCCTCAAGGAGATCATTGACAAAAGTAAAAGTTCCATAGACACCAAGATATTGAAAGAAGCAGCTAAGAAGATGCCCATGGATTAAAGAATAGCTAAATATATTATGTTGTTCATTCGTTTCAATCATGTCTAACTCTTCCTGACCCCATTTGGGTTGTTTTTTTTTTGGGGGGGGGGGGAAGATGTTGGAAAGGCTTGTCATTTCCTTCTTCAGCTTAATTTACAGATGAGGAGACTGAGACAAATAGGGTTAAATGACTTTCCTAGGGCCACACAGCTAGTAAGTGTCTGAGGCTACATTTGAACTCAGGAAGAGGAGTCTTCCTGACTCCAGACCTGGCACTCTATTCACTGCACCATCTAGCTTCCCCAAATAAATTGTACATGGATATATAATTGTGCTAGAAAAAACAAAAACCAATAAACATAATGAAAACAGAGAAGCATGAGAAAACTTGTGTGAACTGATGTGTATGAAGTAAGCAGAGTCAATAAAACCATGTAAAGAATGACCACCACAATATAAATGAGATCAACAACTACTAAAATTGAAATGGAATATTGTAAAATTATAGAGAATAAATTTGGTCCTAAATAAGAGAAATGAGAAGACTCTCCCTCTCCCCTTTGCAGAAGTCAGAGTCATGGGTGTGGAATACTCTATGTTGAGGTACTTCTAAGTGTTAATCAGTTTTTTGTCTCTTCATATTTTTCTTTCTTTGAAAACCCATCAGAAGAAGGGAAATACAGGTGATGTAAAAACAAAGGAAATAAATAAAAATCTATTTTTTTAAAATTTTTAAATTTTAAACCCTTAACTTCTGTGTATTGACTTATAGGTGGAAGAGTGGTAAGGGTAGGTAATGGGGGTCAAGTGACTTGCCCAGGGTCACACAGCTGGGAAGTGTGAGGCCGGATTTGAACCTAGCTGCCCCCCAAAAATCTATTTTTTTAAAAAAAGAATTAAATGGTTAGAACAGCTCTCGGGATTGTTCTGTTGCCAAATGTGTGCACCAAGCCATGGTTTCTTTCCCTTCTTCACCTATTTGCTAAAATTAACCTGTCTCAAAATGCGAATTATTTCCTTTTTGCTCTTTAATATATTCATAGATTCAAGGAGACAGAAAGGTCTTTAAGGTTACTGCAACATTGAAATGGCAGGGTGGAATTCCTGCAAGCTAGGGTGTCAAGCCTCAACCCAGAATTCCAGTCTCCCCCCACCCCAGAGAACTCTGGGCGAGGGGGCAGTTTAAGGCAGTTAGAGGCAGTTGGGTTGGTTCTTGGGGGTTTGGAAGTGATCAGATCACTCTCTGCTGATCCCAGATCTGGTTGCTCTGGAGAGAGTTTTAGTTTGAGAACTATTTGAAGCCATTTATAGTTTCTCTGCTTGCTAACCTGTTAGCTAGATTAGACCTTCAGAAACAACACTACTGTTATTATTTTGTTATTTATAGGCTTTGAGGGCAAACTAGCTATAAAGAATACCTCTCCCTTCTGGGGGGAGAGGCTGTTTCAACCTAACAGTTTAGGGCTTCCCAGGCCTTATTCTATCCTTGACAAAAACCTCTCTCCCTTCCCTTCCTCACTTATCAGTAAACCTGCATCTTTTGGGA
This sequence comes from Gracilinanus agilis, assembly GCF_016433145.1. NCBI lineage: Eukaryota > Metazoa > Chordata > Mammalia > Didelphimorphia > Didelphidae > Gracilinanus > Gracilinanus agilis. Next base: position 192,850,863 of record NC_058130.1, read on the forward strand.
GCTATGCCTGGCTATTATTTTGGGAATATTCACAACCTCCTTCAAGCTTAGTTCCTTCAGCTGTGTGGCCTAAACAAGTCAGATCCTCCTTCTCTCCATGATAATTTCACGACATCAAGCTTCTCCTAATTTCCCCTAATCAAACCTGCAGGGAAATAAGTTGAGAAAGTTAACATCTCTAGGAGATCAGCCTTACCTAATTTGCTGACTGAAATCTGAAGATAATAGTTCAACCACCATTTATAACTGATCTCTAACTGCTTGGTGGGAGGGGTGAGAGTACAAGGAGTACTCAGCCAGTTTATGCCCCTCCCTTTTCATTCAAGCCTGTCAGTGGGGAGGGGAGTGAATCCAGCTTGCTACAGACCACTGGCATAACTACACCTTCCCACAAATAACACTGTTTCAACAAATATAACAGTTTTGGCCAGCCAGCCTAGGATTTCTTTCAGAACATAACATTACCTAGTTCAACTCTTAACAAATCACAAATTTTATCTATAAAGTCCTCAAAAAGTGATTGGCCTTTAAACTTATTGTGTAAACAGATAGTAGTCCAAGTTGGAAACAAATCCCTTTTTCTGTTTTCATAAGCATAAAGGAATATTGCCAATCTGAAGACCTCACATCGCATTTTATGAAAAAAAGCAAAAACAGAGGTCATTATCCACATAATAAGTTCCTTCTACCATATTCTACACCTCAAAACCTACCTATGTAATTCTTTTCTCCAGACTGATTCAACTTGTAACCTTGGTCTTGTTTCCTCCTGGAGTTTGCCCCTTCAATCAAGACCCCCATTCTCATCTTGAGTTTTGCTTATCGATTACTGGCTCTGCCCCTACTGTGTACAAATGCTCAGGTCTACACTATACCTAAAAAAGTCCTCATTCGACTGTTACACCTCAAATGTTCAATGCTCAACTCTCCTACCTTTCATTTTCAAATCTCTAGGAAAAGCTTTCTATGTTCAGTCCTGACACGCACTTTTCTAGTCCTTAAATCTGTTTTCTTACCTCAACACCCAAATAAAATTTCTTTGTCCACAGTTACTACTGATGTCTTACTGCTAACTCTAATGGCCTTCTTCAGGTTTTCATACTTTTTCACCTTTCTGCACTGTTGATTACTACCTTTTCCTGGACATTCCCTTCTCCCTTGGCTTTATGAAAAAAATCCTCTCTATCATTGTTCTCTTATTTGTTTATCACTATTTATGAATCTCTTTTCCTGAGTTCCACCCCACCAAAATGTGGGCATTTTCCCAGGCTCAGTCCTGGATGTTCTACTTTTGATGTTCTCATTAGCTTCTATAAGTTGAATGATCTCTCATGATGATTCCCAAATGTATATTGTATTGTACATATTATATTATATATTCCCAGATATGTATTAGTATGTATTATAAACCCTAATTTCTGTCTTGAACTCAAGTCACCCATCACCAACTGCCAGCTAAGACATCTTCATTTGGGTTTCCTGTAGGCAACTGAAACTCAATATATCCAAAAGCAGAAATAATTATCTTCCTTAAAGCTATTCCTCCTTCTCCAGACTTTTCCATTAATTTTTCTTTTATTGTTAATTTAATTTATTATTATTATTTTACTAATTATGTATAATTACAAATTTCCACATGAATTTTCTGAAGTTATCTGATTCAAATTGTCTCCCTCTCTTCTGGAACTGGTAAGCAATTCAATCTTCTCCATTTTCTTTAAAGGCACCACTATCCTTCCCAGGCATCCTGGTACATAACTTTGAAATGATCCTCGATTCTTCTTTATCTTCTCTATATAAATAATTGCCAAGCCTTATTAGTTCTCCCATCACAACATCTTATATTTGTCTCCTTCTTTCTACTCACAAGTCACTCCCCTAGTTTAGGTCCTCATCACCTATTGGCTGGACTACCACAATAATACCCCCAAATTACTCAGTTTCTTATTTTTTCCCTGTTCAATCTGTCCTCCACCCCAGTGGGGTTAAACTGGCAATGCAACAGGTGCTACTAAACCATACATAAGGATCCATGTAGGTCGTACATTGATTTAGAAAACCATGTGTTAACGTTATCTATATTCTACTATATTTTTATTTATTTTGTTAAATATTTCCCAAATACATTTTAATGTAATTCTACACTTTTGTTCCACACAAATTGCCAAACTATATTCCTAAAGCACAGATCTGACCGGGTTATTCCCCTGCTCAAAAATTTCCAGTATTCCCTATTTTTAAATAGAAATTAAAAATGATAAAATATAAACACAATAAGCAAAATATTATCTAACTACAATATTGTAACAAATATACAAAATATAAATATAAACCCTGAACTTGGCATTTAAAACCTTTTTCCTGCTATATCCAGCCTATCTATCAGAATCTTTTACATTATTTTCCTTTCACACTATTAGTTCTAGCAAGAATGGCTTGTTTTTTGTTTTTGTTTTTTTTTTTTCTTGGATTTGATTGTTTTTCTCCTTCCACCTTGTGCTGAATGTTTGGAATAGATTACTTCCTTTTCTCAGCTTCTTAGGATTTGGAGCTCCATTCAAGATTCAACTCAGGTGTTCATTTCTGTTTGGAGGCTTCTTATATTGCGTTTGTCTGTCTGCTTTCATAGAATGTACTGCTCCCCTCCCTGCACAGGAGAACATTAGGTGCAGGATGGCAGGGACTAATCAGCTCAGTAGATTGAGAGGGGAAGTTTTGGGTTCAAATTTGGGTTCTGAAACTTTTTAGTTTTGTGACCCTGGGCAAGTCACTTAACCCTTTAGCCCTTATCACTCTTCTGCCTTAGAACCAATACTTAGTATTGATTCCAAGATAGGAAGGTAAGGGTTAAAAAAAAGTTGGATGAAATGAATTGAGATTCGACTATCAAGGGCTGACTCAGTCATCCAATTTGGACCATAGTGGAGCAACTTAGGGTAAGGTAAAAAATGTATGTCCTCCTAAATGATCCATTTGTGTTTGTCATTTGCATTCTTAGTAATTAGCAAGGTGCATACATAATGCATCATCAATATCATCAACTATTTGTTCTTTTGGAGGAGCTTTGTCTCCTATTTCTTCAGACTTTCTGTGAGCTCTGTTGGTGTGACTGGTCTCTAAGTATCCACCTTGCATAATTACACTTCCTTTGCATAGAGATTTAGTAGTTGAAACCAACCCAAGGGAAGGTCACTTTGGACAACAGTAATAACTCTGCTCTTTTAGAATCTACTTCCTTTCCCCCCCCCTCACTCCCATGCTAGCCAACCTGGAGTTGTGGTTCAGCTCCTGGGAGATGTCATCCACCATGTCATTTTCTGATGCCTCATGAGCCATTGCTTTGCACAGCTTACAGGCTACCAGAGCTTTGGCCATGGCCTCTTCCCCATGCTGCCAGAAGAACAAGGCCATCTTTTGTCGCTTCATCAGGACAGCCCATACCATGAGCTCATGAAAAGGGAAAGGGAAGTGGTTGATCTCAGGGTCATCCAAATCAATGTCAACTTCTTCTTCTCTCTTTTTGGTGGTTTTTCTTCCTCTTCTCAAGGGAACATCATCCTATAAATCAAGGGAAATAAAATGGAGTGTGAGATAATAGGGAGCTGAATTTTAATCTGGATTTTTTTGGTGGTGGAGGGGGAAAGAAGGAGGAAAATGAATATTTAGAAATAATATTTTCTCTCTGCTTCAACTTCCTATGTTTGAAAATCCTGTCAATATCCCAACATTTAAACCCTCATCCCTTTATGTCATTTATAAGGAACATTCTCTTTCTTTTTGATTTCTTGTCTTTCTTCATTTCCCATTGTGTCATCCTACTGGACTTAATTAAATCTTCTATAAGTCATTAAATTAGATTTTATTTTCTACTCTTTGTCTATATAATATTTTGTTACCTTTAAAAATAACATTACTTCCCATCTTAGAATCAATATATTGGACAAACATTTCCAGTGCTTTCAGCTAGTGCCCAAATGGTCTCAGGACTCCCTACCATCTTGGCCATCCTCTTCTAGAGCTGCTGTTTCAGTTGGCTGATGTCCTCCCTAAAACATGATGAGCAGAACTAATATAATACTCTGATGATGATAAAGTATAGGAGGACCATCACTTTCCTAGTCAGGAACACAATGCTTCTATGAATGTAGCCTAATTAATTTTACTTATTTGACTTTCAGGTCAGTATTGATTCAAATTGAACGTGGTAGTCTATGGAAATACCCAGATCTGTTACAGATCTGACCAGTTGTATCTCTATTACCTTTTACTTATTCAGTTGATTTTTTGAACCTATGTTCATTCTTTTACATTTATTCCTATTAAATTATACTCATTTATATTCAGACTATAATTTTAGACTTGATATCTTTTTGGATCTTGTCTTTATCAACTTGCATGGTAGCTCTTTCGCCCAGCTTTTGATTAACTGGAAATTTGATAAGCATACAACCTATTCCTTCATCAAATCACTGATAAAAATCCTGAATAGCACAGGAGCCAAGCTTGGCATCTCTCAGAAGAGGTATAATAGAACTCTGGGGCACTTCACTAGAAATTTCCTTGCATGTTTTCATGTATTGAATAATGACTACTCTAGTTCATTTGCTCTGTTCTGAATCTGTCCTCACTTTCTGGGCCATTAGCTAGCTCACATCTCTCCATCTTTTTCAATTAGGTGAAATCTAAATAGATTTGGTATCTGGCATTCACTGATCTACTAGTCCAGTTGTCCTATCAAAACAATATAAAGTTAGTATGCCATGACCCATTCTTGATGAAGCCATATTAGCTTATTGTGGCCATTTGTGTTTCACTTTTCTTTTCTCCTGCTTTTCAATTCTGGGAATAATAAGCAAATTATTACAAAGCTTTTGGGAAAATGGTGACAGTTGGTTCTTTTCTACACTCTTCCCCCTGCCCTCCCACCCTTTTCAGCCCTGTGACTCTCGAGACCAAAATTCCCTTTTCAAAGCCACTACTGTTTGATATTCTGTCTCCTGCTATTAGAATGTAAACTGCTCGAGATTAGGTACTATTTCATTTTTGTATTTGCTAGCATGGTGCTTGGTAAGTAATAGATACTTTCAAAATGCTCCTTTCACCCATCAATTAATTAATCTTTCTGAAAGCATATGGATCATCACTTTAATAACATACCTGAGAGGAATGAAGGTCAAATTAACTAGTTTCTAGTTGGAAAATGCTACCCTCTTCCTTTTTTTACAAACTGGATCTTTTGCCTGGCTCCAGGTCTGGGACTAGCTGCCTCTTCCTTTTTCCATAATTTTGGAAAGATTACCTAGATAGCAGCTCAGTAATTACACCAGTCAACTCTTTTGGTATCCTGGTCTGGAAATCATTCAGGTCTAATGATTTGAATTCATTGAAGGCAAACAGGTGCTTTCTTATCAACTTTCTCTTTTATCTTTGGTTTCAATTCCCTAGTAATTATTTTTATTTTGAGTTGGAACTCAGATCATTCTCTTTGGTAGAGAAAACCAGGAAAGTAGTTCTATGTCCTGTTAATAATCCACTTGGGGGCAGTAGTCGTATGCCTTCATTGAGCTAATTTGATGTCCAATATTGCTAAAATTCTCCCCTCTTTTTTTTTTTTTGAATTGTAGTTAGCATTCATTCATCACTAGCTTCAGCTCACTCTCACGTTTGGTGTTTGAGAAACAGGCTGTTCTTTTCTATCTATCCTCAGTACTTCTTCACATTTTAAAAATCTAATTTAGCCAGTTGGTTTTTTCACAAATGCACTTCAATCTTTTTTAGAAAATCCCCTCTTTTTCTTCTTTAATGAAAAAGTTTGTGTTACAAATTCAGTATTTCATTGCTGAAACCTTCTATGCCCTTTTGGTTGGACTTTCTTCAGTGATGGTGAACCTTTAAGAGATAGAATGCTGGGTACTGCCCCCATCTCAGACAGAGTGCCATGCCTGCCCCGCCCAGACCAAGTGCCATGCCACTCCCCCCACCAAGTGTGGGTCTGCCCTATCCTCCCTCACTTATCCCACAGAGGGGAGGGAGGAAGCACTCCCATAGGACTGCTGGGAGGATGGGTGGCGGAATGTGAAAAAATGTCATCAGGCATGGTGGAGAGGGAGAGGGGAGCAACTCTGCCTGAGTCCTTCTGCCTTTCTAGTTACAAACTCTGGAGAATGGGGGTGGGGGAACAGCCTAGTGCCCACAGAGAAGGCTCTGCATGGTGCCGACTTTGGCACCCATGCCTTAGGTTCACCATCACTGCTCTAGAGTATTTAACTTTGCTATTAAAACAATGACAACGACGACAATGACAACAACAACAACAATGACGACAACAACAGCAGCAACAGCAGCAGCAACAACAACAACTCTGTATTTCTTCACTAGGGAACATATCAAACTTTGCTAGCTTCTTATATGCCAGGAACTTGAAGATGGAGTAGACATCTCTTCCTTAGGTCTCTGACATTTTTTCATAATTAGGTGGTCAGTGGATAAAGAGCCAGGTCTAGAGATGAGATGTCCTGAGTTCAATTCTGAATTTAGTCATTTCCTAACTGGGTGACCCTGGACAAGACCCCATTTCCTAGCCCTTACTGCTCTTCAGCCTTGGAACCAATACACAGTATTGATTCTAAGAGGGAAGGTAAGGCCTTAAAAAAATAAAGAAAATAGTTCAAATCCTATCATAAATACTTAATAACTGTGATCCTGTATTTAATATCAATGTCAACATTTATGTATCTCAATTTTCCCATCTATAAAATGCATTTAATAATAGTACTTACCTCACAAATCTGTTTTAAGGACCAAATGCATGTATATATATTTATATATATATCTACATATATATCTATATCTGTGTGTGTATGTATGTATGTATAGACATAGACTTTTTACATATATGCAATATATAGGTTGTATTTGTATACATCTATACATATATGGATCATGCTTCAGAAACCTTAAAACAATATGTAAATGCTATTTATTATTTTTATTATCAACATCATTATTCTAGTTATTATTACTATCATTAATTAGTATCTATTCTATTATTCTATTAATGCTTTAAATAAATACTTACCTCCATTCCTAGAAGTTTCAAGGCTTTAGGCTGTCAAAAGAAAAAGATGAAAAATATTTTACATATTATTTGCATAGAAATAATGAACAAATGTGACCACAAATAAAATAGATATATGAAAAAATTACATGGTACCATATGCCATCGTCCTATGTCACTAAATAAGAAACATTTAGAGAATCTAATGATGTGTTTGTAAAGATTCTTGGGAAAGTAAGACTACTGAAGATATCTGCAGTTTATTTTGTGCAGCTCAGAAAACTGGTATTGAGTGACACTTCGTTTCCTCTCCAAAGATAGATTTCTGTGTTGTAACTTCCCTTCACCTACCACTTAATTTTTACTGTACTAATAACCACTAAATATTTATTTGAGCAGTAAAATAGTGAACCAGCTCTTTAGGTATTTCCATAATTTGATAAATTCTATATATTTGGAAGTTTGATAAAGATAACATAAAGCAGATAGGAGAAATAAAGACAGAACTATAGATCCTTCCCTTAGCTTTGGTTCTGGCCTCTAGTTCATTTGCATACTAATCTAAGAGAGCCTTGGGAGCAATATTAGTCTCACCTTGATGGTTTTCTACATTGCTCCTGTGGTGTTTTATTTGAGCTGGAGGCTTTGAAATGGGTTTTGGGAAGGCAGGTTTACAGTGAGTCACAAATAATGTGATTCAAGTCAGATAGTTGCCTGGGATCATAGATCTTGAATCAGGAGCACACATGAGCAGTGAGCTAAAAAAAAGACAGCAAACCTACTCAGGCTAAGATTAAGTCTGTTCTTTTGTTTGCTGTTGTTGATGATGTGATTTCAGGTTAAAAAATTCCTTATACCTCCCATAAAATATCAATATTATCAATCAGTTTATATTCTTCCCCTCCAATCTCTCTCTCAAGATAATTTTAATCATTATATTCTCACATACTTTATGTATTCCTAAATGACTTGGGATTGCCTTAAGTCAAATTTTAATAAATGGTGAGGTCCCCAACCTCCATTTTTTTAGCTTATGAAATACAAACATAGTCTCTCCACATTAATAGTCTGACCAGCTTACATTCTCGGAGGTACCAGCATATACATACATTCATTCACACATATTCAGCTCCTAATACAATCCCCTTTCTTAAATTATCAGTAAGACAGATAAGTTTATTTTGAAAGTTGTGACTATCGGCTGAGGGACTTATGAGAAAGAAAACTAGCTACATTCAGAGGAAGAACTGTGGGAGGAGAAACACAGAAGAAAAACAACTGCTTGAACACATGGGCTGATGGGGATATTATTGGGGATGTAGACACTAAACGATAACTCTAGTCCAACTATCAATAATATGGAATTAGGTCTTGATCAATGATACATGTAAAACCCAGTGGAATTGTGCGTCAGCTAAGGGGGGGTTAGGGGGGCTTGGGGGAGAGGGAAAGAACACGAAATATGTAACCATGGGATAATATTCAAAATAAAAATAAAAATAAATAAATAGACATTCACCACTCAAAAAAAAAAAGTTGTGACTATCATACAAAAGTCTGGGTTACATTTCTTTGGTCCATTTCCTATTGGCTTGTAGTTGGACACTGATTTGTCCTGGACTAAAATTCTGTTTGGCCTTAGCCTGATTTGGAATTATGCACTGTTGCCTTTGGGTTAGTGACCAAGAGATTCATGAGAGATAGAAGCAATCCCTGTCAACCTTTGGGACCAAGGGAAGAAAAATACATCTTGGTGGATAGGAACAAGGTTCTAATCACATCATATATGGAGCAGAAGAGAATTAATCGACTTACTCTCTTGGGTCCAAATAGGTTGTGGTAGAGAGTCCGGAACCGTTTTCTAGTATAGTTGCAGCGATAAGCTCCTCCCATCAGGTATTCAATCACAAGGCCAATATCAATTAAACTTATCCTGTAATCTGGAGGCAGGTTCCCCTAGCCCATGAATGAATTAAAAAAAAAAAAAAGGAAACAAATCCAAGAAACAAGGTGGTTTACTAGGTATCCTGTGCCATGTTCTCTGTAACTATTTTATAGTAAAATTAATAATAACAAAAAAAGAAACATTTGAATTTTATTATTAGGCTGGTTAATTAATTCACCTTAAAATAGATCCAACCGAAACCTGGATATTCTCGCTTGGAAAGAAGACATAAGTTAAATAAGAAGATGCAGTAATTGTTGGCAGTAACAGGAATTAACATCAAAATGCAGGATTCAATGTCTTCAACTGGGGAGAAAAACACACCACTACAGCACAAGAAGCATGAGGAGTAGACATGATTTAGAGGTTGCTCTCGCCCCCTCCTCCCCCAACCTCTTCCTACCTCTCTAACCTGGTTTCCTGGGAGTGAGTCTTTCAGCTTCTTCCATAGCAACCCATCCCACCATGTCTCTTTCGCCAGCAGGCTCAACTACACTAGTTTCTGCTATTTACTAGTTATGTATTAGTTATACTAGAATCTGTTAATTCCACTACTCTCATTTCCCTGCTTATTGAAATGGATTTTGGTCACTCTAAGCATTTTATTATCCTCTGGGTAGCTAGCCATTAGTCAGTGATACCCAGAGACCATCTATTTCCTTACTCTTATTACATGGAGATTCATCTCCAAAGATGATTTTTTTTATTGAGGGCCTAAATCAGGGGTTAGGATGGAGTGTGGTTGGGGACACATAGCTTGGATGTTACTTAAAGGAAAAAAAATTGGCAGTAGTAACTTTTTCAAGAAGGGAGGGAATAAGAGAAAATTTGAAAAATGTATCCTCAGATGACATGAAGAAATGGCCAATAGTATTTTAAAGGTAATTACCCGAGCCCAAAGAAATGGAAGGGTTAGGCAGGGAGTAAAATAGAGAAGGGAATGGAAGGGATTCTTTTCTGTGGCAGCTTTTTCTCCCCCCCAGAACCAAGGAGATTTCTCATCCTTAACCCTATAGAGGATGATATTTATAAGTGCTTGTGACTAGGAAGTCTCATTTGGCTGTTTAACTTTGATGAATGCCCAAATTGAAAAGATTTAGATAAGGCTTAAGTGGCTTTTATTTTTTTTTTTCATTTATTTCCACCTTTATTTCTACTTCAAAAGGGAGATTCATAAGGCCAAAGGAAATTTCCCTCTCTCCTAGATTAGGGGTTGTTGGCTCCATTAGCAGCTGGCCTTATTCCGTCTGCCAGAAATCTTGATCTGACAGTGAATTTCAAAGGGGCACAACTGAGCTCCTCGGGCCCTTCCTTAAAGAGATTATTATCCCAGGATTCCTTGCTTAGGAATGGATATGGTATCAGTATTCAAAACAACCAAATAAATAATATTTACATGGCATAGTTTCTAAAACAAACTTTGAAACGCTATTCAGAACTTGTATCCTCCAGTAATTTAAGGCTGCAGCCAATGCCACATTTGTTTTTAATGAATCACTTTGCCTAAGGATGTCAGTAACGGGTGGCTGGGAAATAAACTTGAACTGGTTTTTTAAATTTTATCTTAAAATTAGGCATAAGAGACCATGATGAAGTCCTGGGCTAGTCTGGATTGTATGTGATATCCAAAGATACTCTCTATTTGAATGACCAAGTGGTGGTGATGGTATGCATTCAATGAGTCTTTCACACTCTTAGCCAGTTCCCTGGTGACCAAGAACACATATTTAAAGACCGGCTGGCCAGGGTTAAAGATGCTATTTGTGGAAATGGAACAGAGTGACCTTAATTAGCATGGACAGGGATTGAGCCTTTGATCTTGTGAGTCCTATGTTCTAACGCAATGACATGGACTACTACATACATGTTTGACAGCCCATATTCGACCTGGCAACTTTATCTTCCACACTGAGAGTCCAAAGGCAGAAGTCAGGTGGGCAGGAATAAAGTATATGGCCAACAGGGGCTGTTCTCATTTCATTACTCTCTACTGCTTTCTCCATTTGCTCTGCCACTTGCCTGTGATTCTCACTCATGTTCTCTCTAGGGGAGGACCAGGGGCAAATATGTGGAAACTAGGTAGGGCTGGGCTAAGGGAAAGCTGACTGTCAGTCAGATATATAAAGGTCAAAAATATTTGGGGGCATAATGATACCTATTATTGGTACCACCAGTCAGTGGCTATTAAAAGCTTTGGTACATATTTCATAGGCAAAGTTACTGATGCTTATAATAGTAACTGACATTCCTGCAGCACTCTAAAATTTGGAAATTATTTGACATCTGTCATTTATTTGAGTCTCAAAACTATCCTATGAGGTTGGTACTAAATGTGATAGTTCCATTTTGCAGATGAGGAAACTGAGCCACTAAGCAGTTAAGCAATTTGCAAATGGTTGCACAGAAGTAGGATGCAAATCTACGTCTTCCAGACTTTGAATTCAATATTCTGGTCATTATGCCATACAGTTTTTTGACTGTGGGCACCTCACTTCCTCTCTGTGGACTTTATTATCTTAATCTAAAAACTGGAAATAATATTGGCATTGCCTACTTACAGAGTTATTCTAAGGCAAGTGCTCTATGTACCGTAAAATGTTTATTTGTTGTTGAATCCTTTCAGTTGTGTCTGACTCTTCACGACCCCCGTTGGAGTTTTCTTTTCAAAGATACTTCACCAGCTCATTTTATAGATAAGAAACTGAAGCAAACAGGGTTAAGACACTTGCCCAGTATCACACAGCCTGTAAGTATCTGAGGCTGAATTTGAACTCGGGTCTTCTTGACCTCTATGCTCATCATTCTATCCACTGTACCACTTAGTTTTCCTCCTTAAAATGTATGCAAACATTTACTATTGTATCATCTCCTCTTTATTCCTTTGATCTGCCTGCTTTTCTCAGTTTTTCAAAATCGTGTCTTCATCTAAGGAAATGAGCAATCTCCATTAACCTAGATTTCTAGCATTAAGCCTAAACTGGCATCAAAAAAGATAATTTGCTTTGATTACTGCTTGCAAAACATTCTAATTTTTTGGAAGGGAAAAAGGAAATTCAGAAAACTTTAAAAAAATATTGGCTTTTTTGGTTCTTGGTTTATTAATCTTTTAAAGAAAGTTTCAACATATTTTGCAAATTTTACCTGTATATTTAATACTCTGTTATTCCAACAATTAATAATTCAGTTTGTAGGGTGCTATAGTGGAAAGGGTACTAGACTAACACTCCTAGACTATTACATCTGGAACATCTAGTCAGGTTCAAGTCCTTGACCCTACCACTTACCTTCGAACCTTTTCTAAGTTTCTTCTATAAAAATAGATGCAATAATACATGTGCTAGAAGTCACGTGATTGTGAGGTTCAAATGAGCAAATGTACAGAAATGACTTTCTCATTACAAAGTATCATATATTTGTGAATTGTATTATAATTATTATTTTACGCTTTTTCGTTTTACCTGTGAACCCCCATTGAGCCCCCTCAGTCAAGAGGTATTGGGAGAGTAGGGCAGACTAGAAGCAGTGATCAATCACAGGGCGGCCATTGTTTGCCAAATTAATATTGGACTAATTTAAACTGTCACAAATTCCAAGGAAATCGTGTGTCCACCGAGGTATTTCATGGGATTATAGCATTTTCTACCGTGAATATATATTTCAGAATAACTCAGAAAAGCACTGATGCTGACACCAATACTATTTAAATGGAAATATGGCCATGAGAAGTCACTTAACATCTCAGTGCCCCAGGCAGCTTTTTAAGATTAGAAGTTAAGAGATGAGTGGCCCAAGCACATCTCCAGAGGAAATGTGCACACCAGGAAATCCTTGTACTGAAGAAACAACTGGTCCACACCTCTCTCTACTCACTCTCTGGAAATTTTAAGAAATGATCTGAATGGTCAGCAAGTGATATGTACATTGTCCTGGTCTTCTGTCATTATTGGTATACCCATTAATCCAAATTACAGACTTGTATGAATTCCAAGTAACAGAAAATAGGCAAATATGAGGCTAGTGTCTAGCTATATTTTAGTGTTATAGAAAGACTGCTGGACTGGAATCAAGTGAGACCTTGGTCTAGATTCTTGGCACTGATATTTAGTCTCTCTGTCACCCTGGGACCCTGGGTGAATCATTTTTCCTGCAACTTTTAATTTTATTATTCATTTGTTTCAGCTATGTCTGACTCTTCTTGACCATGTCTGGGGTTTTCTGGGCAAAGATATTGTGGTTTTTTGTATTTCCTTCTCCAACCGATTTTATAGATGAGGAAACTGAGGCAACATGATTAAGTGACTTGCCCAGGGCCATATAGCTGGTAAATGTCTGAGGTTGGATTTTAATTTAAAAAGATGATTTTTCTTGATTAGAGGTCTGGTACTCTGTCCATTGCACCACCTTGCTGACCTTTAATCTTAGACATCTCATATGTATAAATAAGGATGACAATACTTGTGCTATCTATTTTTTTGGGGGGGTTATTGTGAAAAAAACGACAGTAAGTCTCAAGCACTAATTAAATTTAAATTTATATTATTTATATAAAAATGTGATTTTAAAAAAGCCCTTACCTTCCATCTTAGAATCAATACTATGTATTGATTCCAAGGTAGAAGAGTGGTAAAGGCTAGGCGATGGGGGTTCAGTGGCTTGCCCAGGGTCACCCAGCTAGGAAGTGTCTGAGGTCAGATTTGAACCTAGGACCTCCCTCTCTAGGCCTGGTTCTCAATCCACTGAGCCACCCAGTTGCCCTAAGCAATTTGATTTCTAACCAGAAAGTTAGGGGAATTAATATTTGTGGAATAGAAACAGTCCCTTTCAATTTTAAGATGTTGCTAAGAGCAGTTAGAGTAGCCCATTGCCAATGGTCAGTCAGTCCTTTGAAGACAGACTTGAGTGTTAATAATGTTGGTGACATGCTCCAGAGTGAGAGCTATCAGAGATGTGATAATAGATGGAGAAACAGAGTTGAGGAAGAATAAACAACAAAAAAGTTTACCCTGTGATATAATACTCTATGAATATATAAATTAATGCATATATGCCTATGTATTTATGTGTATCTATACAGATACGTGTATCTATACACACATGTATGTGTATGTAGTTAAAGCATCCAGACTAGAGAAGAATCACAAATAAGGAGATATCTAGTTCATCTTTCTGCTTTAAACCACACCAAGTCATCCTGAAGGAGCCTTTAAAAAGTTTTATTTTCAGTTACTGCCAGGAAAAATGTCATTGTCTCCATTGACACACATCTCACAGTTATACACATGTGTGTATCTATGCATACACACATGCACATGAATTTAAGATAAAAACAAATATGCACATACATGCACGTGCATACATACATGTGCACAATATTAGATATAACCCAACATACACATATATGCATATCTACACACATGTACATGCATGTACACATATTTAACAAACGAGACATGTGAGTCAATCGGTGCCAATGGAGGCAGTGAAGTCTTTCCTGGAAGTCACTGGAAATAATATTGAATCAATGTCCTTCAGGATGATTTAGGGGTGATCTGAGGCAGGGATGGACTAGACAGCTTTCTCTTTCTGTGATTTTTCTAGTCAGAATGAAGCTAAAATTCAAATGACCACAGAGGGGCAATGTTCACCTAACTAAAGAAACCAAATAGAGGCATTTTCTTTATTCTATTTAGTCCTGATCTAAGAGCTTCCTTTTTATAGTGACTACAAGGCACGACTGCAGAGTGGACAGACAGAGAGGGTGTTCAGGAAAGGGGGCCAAGAGTCCTTGAAAGAATTACTGGGGCAGGTAAATTAGCTTCTTTCAAATTATAAATTCTCTAGCCCTCCTTCTAATGGGTGATTTCCTAAAAAAAAAGCTTTTGGCAACAGAAACATTAAGGAAAATGAGTTTTTAAAGTTCCTGCTAGGAAGGATGGAAGCTGTTCAGGAAGAAGTATATTCCAAAAAATGAATAAAACAGGCTATAACCCAGGTTTTCTCAGTATCATTTTCTCGCTTGTTAAGTGGTTCTTGAGCTAAAGGGAAGAACTTTAGTTCTCCTGGGATCAAGGCTTGCTGAGCTCTACCTAGTGGGCCACAGCATTGGCTAAGGGAGTGGATTTGAAGAGGCTGATGGAGTCCTATTTAATCTCACTGTAGGAGGAGGGAGCAGGGGAGAGAGCGTATGATGGAGCTCAGTTGGCAGCCATGGTAAGTCTCTTCTACCCTGTCTGGTACAGTTCAAAAATTATAGTTTATCTTATTATATCAATGCATGCACCCAAGACTTTTGCTAGTCAACATTCTAACTAGGTCTTTTTCAAGTTAGACATTAAAATTTTGTCTTATTTTATTTTATTTCTCCTAAAGGAGAAAGTCTACATACCTTTGTCTTCCAATGAAGGCCCATCTAAATCCACCCATTTCTAGTCTTATCTTGGACAATATCTTTTTGACAACCTCCCATCCAATTCAACGCAATGCAATTCACTTCATTTCATTCCATTCAAACAAAGCGTTTATTAAATATCTAGATTATGAGCCAGACACTACCAATCTACGGCCAGTCACTGGCTCCCCAACATACCCTGATCAGTCCTGCTTTTCACAACATTGTTTGTGCTGCTCTTCTGTTCTAGTCTCTTAGATTCTAAGCTCTTTTTATGTTGCTCATTCAAAAGTGTAGATCAATTAAAATGTTGCTCCACCTAGCTCTCTTATAACCTTTTTGGAAGGAATAAATTAGTGCTATTTTCTGGTCACAAGTGTTTCTCATTTCACGGTGTATTATAAAATAAAATGGATGCTATCTCTTTGTAAACATTACATTTTCTAGGTGTCATTTGTTATAGGTAATAAGAGCAATTAGGTCACTTTAATATAGCTTTAGAGACTGCTCTGCAGTGAGATTTTAAAAGAGAAGATTTGGGTACCATTTTAGGGAATGATTTGAGAAGGAAGGGATTAAATATTTATATACCACCTACTATGTACAGATGCTATGATAATCACTTTTACCAATATTATCTCAATTGACCCTCACATCAACCCTGAAAGGTAGGTATTGTTATTATCCTCATTTTACAGAGGAGGAAACTAAGGTAAACAGAAATCAAGTAACTTGACCAGGATCTTATAGGTATTAAGTATCTGAAGCCAGATTTGAACACAAGTCTTTCTGACTCCAGGTCCAGTATTCTCTCCACTTTACCACCAGCTGCCTTAAACTAAAAGACTAGCCTAAAATGCCCCTTTGTCCTTTTTAAAAAAAGAACCATTATCTCAGCTGTCAAAGCAGGGCATGTTCCATTAGGTTCCTTTTCCCACCACTTGGCCTTTATGTCCCTATTGTCTCCAGAAGGATAATGATCCATTTTGCAGCATGAAAGAGCACATGGCTCTATGGGTATACAATGATCTCTGTCAAATTTCTTCTCTGGTGGGTCAAGTTAATGCTGGGAAGTCCCAGGAAGAATAGCCCAGAGAAGCTTCTTAATGAAGGCAAAGGGGACAGCAAGTGGACCACTGGCTTGTGTGAGCACAAAGTGTTTCCTATTGTGCAGCTAGCACCTTTGTTCTATTGTGTAAAAGTCTGGAAAAGAAATAAACTTACACAACAAAAGAGGCTATCTAGAAAAAAAACTCCAATACATAGTTGTGGCCAAGGAAACCAACCCTTAAAATATTTCAATTTAAGACACTTAAAAAAAACCTCCAACTATTTAACTCAAGGAATTATGAAAAAAGCTCTGTCTTGGCTCAATATTCATGGAAATTCATTTTGTTTACATTCTGCAAAACTCTTATGACTCATCTTCTATATAGATGAGCTCTAAATTCCTTTTGCTATAATACTACCTCCATTTGCAAAGAGGAGAAGGATTTATGATTTCAGCTTCCAATGTGGATGCTCTCTCCACCAATCTAAATGGCATCTCATCTATGATTAGGATCATAGGTTTGCCTTTAAAGCTGAAAAGATAAAGAGGCTAAGACTAGATAGCTGCCTGAGACACAGAGGTTGAATGACTGGCCCAGGGTCACATAGCTAAGAAGTGTTGGGGGTGGGATTTGATTCAAGATCTCCCTGATTCCAAGCCCAGTGCTCTACCCTCTGTATTTCTGTATTACATAGTCACTTTTATAAATACTTAAAACTACTCTTCTTTGGGAAAAAATGGGTATCATGAAGAGGGTTCAGGGGATTAGAGATGTTAGCACATTTAATCCAAGACACAGAAAATAGTAATTCAAACATACAGAGCCACATGAGCGGACACAACTACTAAGATGCCAGCTTGCATATCACAGAAAAGTATAAAGAAAAGCAGACAGACTAGGGCCACTTTGGTTTTAAACGTAAGTGCACCAGAGCATCCAATGGATTTATGCATGAAAACAATTCTGGGAATATGACTAGTTTCCACTGGTTTAAATTCCAAATAGATGCTTAATAACACCTATATCATCTTTGCTGTTCCACGGACTTCACTGATAGAAATGAGTTAAAAAGCTGAAGTGAGTGTGGGAACAATGCTTCATATTCAAATCGGTTCAATTTCATACAGAAAGATGGCAAAGTATGGATGTCTATTTTCCTGGATGACTTGGGATGGTCCATAAATGTGTTAAGGTCTCCTCTTCTGGCCCTTTAGGTTTTGTAAAAAAGGAATCCCTTTCCTTATTTTCTCTTTCATCCCATTCTTAGAAATAGGTGTTTCTTCCCATTTCCCTCCATTTAACTAAATAAATGTTGTGAATGCTGGGATCTACCTTTCTTCTGGTTTGCTGCTCCACTGACTGGAGAATGGCAATGACCCAGGGGTATGAAAATCTCAGGAACTGCTATGCTGGTAACTGGGGAGTATGGACTAAGAAAACAAGAAAAAAAAGGGAAACAAAAAACCTTCCCCAAAAAAACAAAACAAAATGATTTTCCTCTTCCAAAGAGAAAACTCAGCGTGAAAGCAGTGATGCATTGGAGGGCGAGCATTAACTTTTTCCAGATGAATATTCCAGCAGGGGATTTTGTCCCCTTGTCTTAGAGTTGCAAAAGATAACTGTGCTGCGAAGCAAAAGAGAACACTGCCATGGTAACAGTGGGAAGTAGCAGAGAAAAGAGAGGCTTTCCCACATCTGGCCCTGAGTGTTCTTCTGGAAATGGGGGAGATGAAACAAATTGAGGTGGGAAACTAGTATGTTTGGGACTGTACTTTTGGGGTATCCTTAGGACTGAAGTGTGCCTATTTAAGGGTCCTCTGCTGATTTTCTCCTTTGATCAACCTAAGTCTTATACATGGCACTGTTAACAATAAGTTCACAAGGGATGTGTTAGTCTCAGTATATTGGGCAAAGTCAGAATACTGGGTGTTGCCAGGCTGAGATTTTTCCAGATTTCCTGCCCCAAATAAGTCAATTCGTAGTGCCTTGGTCTGCTCTCTGAGAAGAGGGTTTTTACATTTGGTTCATGCAGGATGCTAACTGTATCTTTATGTGTAACAATAATGAATAGTGGGTTGTATCCCTTGTAAACACTATTGGACACAGTAGTAGTTGTTACTACTAGTCAGGTTTATTTTTTCATACTTGGAGGAATGATGCATAGGAAGAAAGGCAAACCTATACAATATCCTTTTGGTTTGGGGAACATGAAACGTGACGAAGGCACTAGTGAAAAAACCCTGCTGGCTGCTTTCGAGCCCCTTTGCTGGGATAGAATTCTGGGCAGGACTTTCAAGATGGAGAATTGTGCAAGAGCTACACTGAGTGGGTTTTCTAAGGCAGCAGAGCCTTCCAAATTTCTTAGAGTCATACGGGGCGTGGGTGAGGAATGGCACATGGAAAGTGATAATACAACTCTAGCTCAGGAACTAAATCCTTACAGATCAACCTCCTTCCTAAGGAAGGAAGGGAGAAATGTGTCAGACATGACTAAGCTGTTAGTGTGGGAGAGTACTCCTCCGACTCCACACAAGGTCATGCCACCAAAAAATGTGGCCTCAGGCCATCTCTGAGGTCAGTGTGATACCCTCCTCCTGAGTGGATGCCCCATAGGAAGTTGCCATCATTCTTACCAGAAAAGGAAAAATCTGAACTTCTGTTGACTTTATGCTCTTGAATACTATAGACCAGCCAGTGTCAGACCCAGAAAAGCAAAGAGGATGGGCTGCCTTTGAAGTATTTCATACTTTAAGGGTGGATAATTTTAATTTTTGTAGGATTATTTCTAAAACAGTTGGGCTTCCAACTTGGGATATGCATACCATCAGGGAGTAGTAAAAGCTTTGGGGGAGGGATATTTGGTAAATAACTCTATTGTTCTATTGAAATTAATTTAACTTTATTTTATTTCTTACATGTATATGCATTTAGAATTTATTTCCTTTCATACTTAATAGATGTGGGAAGTTGTATGGAAAACAACAGGTAAGAAGGGCCATAAAAAGTCTGGGAACTTTGGGTTTAATGGAGACACTTTGGGTTAGGACAATATAGTAAAGAATATTAAGGACCTACAATTCTAAAGGAGGGGGCGAAGAGGAAAAGGAGATCTGAACACCAGCTACATTTCTAAAGAAATAAACAACTGTTCTTCCCCTAATTTCGGTTCATCCGTCCCTCTCCAATTTGGAACGTACCCTTGAGTTCCTAAACAAACACACAGCACATCCTAATCTCTCCCCAACTCAAAAATCTTTGAGGTTCATGCATTATCCATGAATCATCCCTAAAAAAGAAATGTCTTTCATGCCCTGTATTCCAGTTGCGGTGAAAGAAATACACAGAGGGGTTATTAGGATTGTCCACAAAAAAAAAACAAAACCCAACAACAAACAAAAACAAAGAAAAAAGAAAAAAAAACCTTAATTTACTAATTAGTTTAATCAATTTATCAGCCAGAGTTCTGTAATGGGTTTTTTAGAAGGGTTTCTGTAATCCTTAGCCTGTACAGGCCAATTGTGAAATTTATTCTGAGGCTATCAGTGATTTCCCCCCAAAACAAAAGATAGCAATCAGACATGGCACAGGGGCAGCACAATGCTAAGATTTACTAAGGATGAAGGATATTGGAGAGGGGGATAAGTGATGGCTGATATAACTTCATTGGAAGTCATTTAGGCCATCATGGCCTTGATTGATGATGGCTGAGGGTATGGGGCGATAATAAGGATATTGTTTCAGGAATTTCTGGTTTTGTTCTCTCATTTCTTATGGTGACATATATTAGAAAGAGCGTGATGGAGCTGAAAGCTTCATTTTCATCTTGGAATAATTCAAAGATAGATATTTCCGGTGGATTTTAGCTTATATGTGAACTATAGTGATTTAAGCAAAGGTCATGGATGTAGAACTGGAATGGGCCTTTGAGGTTATCTATTCCCCTCTCTGAATTTTACAGTTGAGGATGCTAAGGCCCGGATAGGTTAAGTGCTTGTTTGCCTGAGCTCTTTGAGAGCTATATTGGAAAATTTAGCCTTTGTAATCCTCTTCATGCGATGTTCTTTTTTTTTTTTTAAACTCTTCCATTCTGTCTTAGAATTGATACAAGAATAGGTTCCAAGGCAGAAGAGTGGTAAGGGCTAGGTAATTGGGGTTAAGTGACTTGTCCAGGGTCACATAGCTAGGAAATATCTGAGGTCAAATTTAAACCCAGGATCTCCTGTTTCTAGGCTCTGCTCTCTATCCATTGAACCATCTAGCTGTCTCTCCCTATTTAGTTCTAATGGCTTTTATAAACCTAGATGAGTTTTTAGGTTTGTCTGTTATTTAAAGATGCCTCCAGAGAACAATAAGAATCAAGGGCAAGAAAACTTTCTCAGGATTGTTGCCCTAGTGGCCAGTCACACTAAAATGCCAGCTCTGTTTTGGGATATTAAAAGGCTCTTCATTTCTTTTATCTGGGGGAGAAAGACCAGGCCTTTTAATCAGCTAATCAATAAGCATTTATTAAGTCCCTACTGTGTACTAGGAATTGTAATAAAAATTAAATAAAAAATCCTACTTGCAAAGAGCTTACATTCTTTTTTTTTTTTTAAATCCTTAACTTCTGTGTAGGTAGGCTCCTAGGGAGAAGAGTGGTAAGGGTGGGCAATGGGGGTCAAGTGACTTGCCCAGGGTCACACAGCTGGGAAGTGTCTGAGGCTGGATTTGAACCTAGGACCTCCCATTTCTGGGCCTGACTCTCAATCCACTGAGCAACCCAGCTGCCCCTAAAGAGTTTACATTCTAATAGGAAAGAAAAAGAAAAGAAAAGGAAGCCCAGAAAATCTTGCACTTTGATTAGAATAAGAAGGGAGCACATAGGGCAGCTAGTATTTTGGGTATATCATGACTACGTAGGTTTCAAGTAATATTGTCTCATTGAGATTCTGGTTTTGTATATTTATTTAGGGGCTGTGACACACACCAATAGGCCCTATCAACTTTGAAACTGCCTATATCTTTCTGTAAGGAACAGAGACAGACCTGGACCAGTGATTGGTAAAGGATAGTACAGGGAGATTTCCTCTAACAACGCAAGTTGGCACTTCTGCAACTAAGTCTTGGAGAGCTGCCTAAAGTATTGGGAAATTATAAAATTGCCCTGGGTCATTGACAGTATGTCAGAGATGGGGGCCTGAGTCTTTGAGGCATTGAGGCCAACTTTCTACCCACTATGCCACAGCTGCCTTTTTTAAAAACCCTCATCTTCCATCTTAGAATTGATACAAATATGGATTCCAAGGCAGAAGAGTGATAAGGGCTAGGCAGTTGGGTTTAAATGACTTTCCAGTTGTATCCAAATCTTCTTGACCCTTTTTTTGGGTTTTATTGGCAAAGATACAGGAGTGGTTCGCCATTTCCTTCCCCAGCTCATTTTACAGATGAGGAAACGGAGGCAAACAGCTTTAAGTGACTTGCCCAGGGTCACACAGCTAGGAAGTGTCTGAGGCCAGATTTGAATCCATTTAAAGATGCCTCTAGACCTAGCACTCTATTCACTGAGTCACCTAGCTGCCCCTTCAGCTGCTTTTCACCACAGATTTCTTGTACAGTAAAATAAATTATATATAGAAGTGCCTAAGGTCTGTTCTGATTCAACCAAATCCATTTTATATAGTGAGCAAACTTCATTGGATTCTAGATCTCAGCAAGTTTGCTTTTCAGCAAATCCTCCAGGACTTTTAGGGTAATTTTCTTTAAGATTTTTTTTGTTTGTTTTTGTTTAGTCATTTTTCAGTTGTATCTGAATCTTCATGACACTTTTTGCTTTTCTTGGATAAGATACTGGGTTGTTTGCCATTTCTTTCTCCAGCTCATTTTACAAATGAGGAAACTGAGGCTAACAGGGTTAAGTGACTTGCCCAGGGTCACACAGCTAATAAATGTCTGAGGCTGGATTTGAACTCCAGAAGATGAGTTTTCCTAATTCCAGGCCAGGCATCCTATCCCTTGTACCACCTAGCAGCCCCTAGATATATATGGTAGTGCTACAAGTTAAACTGTGACAAGTAGGTTATATTTTCTTTCTGGGCTTTCGGAATTAAAATAACACTCACCCAGAAGAGAGAACAGGGTTCAGGAATCCATGTACTATGTTAATGAGGCAATATGATGTGGTAGAAAGAGCACTGGACTACGAGACAGGAGTCTTGGCCTTGAAGACTTGGGTTTGAATTCTGTCTCTGCTATTTACTGTTTATGTGAGTTTTGGACAAGTCACAACCTCTCTGGCCTCAGTTTCATCATCCATAAAATGAGTGGTTCTACTATACCAAGTGACCTCTAGGGTCCTTTCCAACTCTAAATCTATGATCCTATGACTTTATGGGGCTGGCTATGTCACTCCAACTCTTTCTTCCTCAGTTTTCTCATCTGTAGGATAGGGACAATAATAATTGTGCTGTTAATCACATGAGGCAGGGCAAGGCTCAACTGTGAAAATGTTTTTAAAAGTATGAAATGTTATACCAATTCTAGTTGAGGTGAGATCAGGTGGGTAAGTTTTAATATCAATTCTTTTTCAGGTAGTGGTGGTTGAATTAAATGGCTATATGAGTCCATTTAAACTCTAAAATTCTGTGTGCCAAGTGTGGCATAATGGAAGGACCTTTGGATTCAAAATCAGAAGGCTTCAGCCCCATTCTCAGATATTTCTTAGCCACGTGACTGTGGACAAGTCATTTAACCTCTATTTCTATATCTGCAAAAAAAGGATAATAATGCTTATCTTATTGAGATCATAAGGTAGTTGTGACAAAACACTCCTAGAACCTTAAAATCCTATAGAAATAGGAATTATTTAGAGGCATCATTACTTTTCCATCACCTACTTTTCCTAGATCTTTCTAGATGTGTGTACAATACATTACATTTATTTATTTAACCCCTTTCCTTCTGTCTTAATTTCAATTCTAAGACAGAAAAATGGCAAGGGCTAGACAATTGGGGTTAAGTGACTTACCCAGGGTCACACACCTAGGAAGTGACTGGGGCCAGATTTGAAGCCAGGTCTTCCCGACTCCAGACCTGGCTTTCTATCTACTATGCTACCTAGCTGTCCCAACACATTACATTTAATACGGCAGAAATTAAAGTACAATTATGAGCTAGGGCTCAGCAAACCAATGTGGGTAGACCAACAACATGGAAACTAGCACCCCAAAGAATAAAACTTTTATGGAGAAATACTGATAACAGCATAAATCCACATGGTATGAAAAAGCCTACGATTCCATTAGCCAAAGCATTATATCCAGAAAAGCGTCTAAAACCATCTAGAGAGAAGCTTGGTCACTGCTGCATTGTGGGCAGAGGAGTCAGTCAACATGGACACAAATTACGATCTGAAATGAAGTGAGGCATGGGGTGGGGGGCGGTTAGGGGGCAGGTATGAATACATTCTGACTTGGCAGCCCATGCAAAACAGAGTTTATCTCTAATGACATGAAGCAGTCAGGACAGAGCCTCCGACCTGCTGTCGAGAGGTATCTTACCTTTTTGACATCCCTGACCAAGTGGTACAAAGTATTGGATGGTCCATGTCTCTGAAAATGACAAAGAAGAATCAAATCGTTTTTATCTGGCAGTGCTACTTACCAGCAAGGCAAGATGGAGAGGCACGGAAGAGTTGGGAGGGAATAAGTGGGACAATTAAAAATTTTGAAAGGTAATGTACTGGGTATTAAAATTTATTAACAGATTGGTCAATACAAATTAATTTGGTCAATAATTCTCTCGGTAACCATAGACAAATTCATTCAATGTCTTGAGTCATCACATACAATTTTGGAAACCCATTATTCAGTTCTCCCCTAGTTGGCTGAGGATATCACTTAATTGTGGATACCTAATGAGGAAGTGGTACAATATTTTCTAGTCCCTCCCTAATGATGGGGAAAGTCACATTCCTGTTCATAGAATTCCAATATTCTCACTGATGTAGATGAAGAAATTACCTGAGTAAAATTGGCTTTTCCCTGTCCATCCCAAAGGAGGACTCAAGGCTGCTGCCTTTCAGCACCCCCTCTCCCAGGCATAATTGGTTTAAATTAATTTTTATTTACTAAATAAGATGAGGTTTATATTCTCTATCTTAATTATCTCAATTTTAGAAGCTTCTCTGGGGCAGAGAATGTGAGAGCATTTCTAGGATTTTCAGGACAAAGGAATGAGGAAAAGAGGCTCAAAAATATATTACTGAACTCTATAGAATTCAGATAATATAGCCAAAGCATTATGACTTAGAAACAAAAATAATATAGCATTAAGAATAAATCTTTTCAACAGTAGGCATGGTGTCAGAGGACCACCAATTTAGAGGTGGAAAGAAAGAACTTTAGGGGTCATTGAATCCAACTCTTTGATCTTATAAGTTAACAAGAATTTATTAAGTACCTGCTGTATAGCAGGCATTGGGATAATCTTTAGAGATACAAAGAATGGCAAGGAAACTAAGATCCAGAGAGATTAAATTATTTACCTAAAGTCATACATATATCACATCATGAGACCATAGCTGAGGTTTAGACGCCCTCCCCCCTCCTCTGAATTAAAATCTTGTGCTCATTCCAAAGCACTATGCTACCAGAAACCTGGGTTTGAGTCTTAACTCTACCACAGATTAGTTGAATGGTCTTAAGAAAGTTATTAAGGCAATAATATTGATCCTATTTTTACCTCCCAGGTTTGTTGTGCAACTCAAATGGGATAATGTATGTCCAAATGCTATAAAATTTCATAACTGAATAATTTTTAAGATCCCAATTGATGTCAGTTCAGTTTTTAAAGAAGATGAACTGTATTTTAGCTAAAGTTGTCCCTCCATCCTCCAAACAAACAACAAAGCAGATTATGTAGTCAAGAATAACTCTGTTCAAATCCTGCTTCAGACAGTTAATAGTTTTTGGGCTCTGGGTGAGTTACTTAAGGTTCCTTTTCCTCTGTTTGCCTTAGTTTCCTCACCTGTGAAATGGGGATAATAATAACTCCTATCTCATTGCCTTGTTGTAAGGATCCAATGAGATAGTATTTGCAAAAGTGATTTGAAAAATCTTTTTTTTTAAATCCTTGCCTCCCATCTTGGAATCAATATTGTGTATTGGTTCCAAGGCAGAAGAGCTATAAGGGCTAGGCAATGGGGGTGAAGTGACTTGCCCAGGGTCACCCAACTAGGAAGTGTCTGAGGTCAGATTTGAACCTAGGACCTCCCATCTCTAGACCTGGTTTTTAATCCACTGAGACACCTAGCTTCCCTGATTTGAAAATCTTAAAGCACTTTGTAGGGAGCCTTGAAAGTTCTGGTACAGTTTTAAGCTTTCAATAAGAGAAAATTCTCCATTTAGGTTCTGATTTCAACCCATTTCAAGTTTGTACTTGATAGAGATGGGATCAATTATACGACAACATCCAGAAGTTGTGTGATCTTGTGTGAAAGACTTGTTAGTTCAGTCCAGTGATTAGTATGAAGATCACTGGGATAAAAAGTCCTGGGTTGAAATTTCAGGTTCTATACTCACTAACTGTGTAACCTTAAGGAAGTTATTCAAGTGATATGAGCCTCTGATTCTTCATCGGTAAAATGGGTATAGTAATACTTGTACCACTTACCTTGCAGGGTTTTTGTGGAAAACTCTTAGCACACAAAACTCTAAAAGTTGGCCAGTGGTGTTATTATTATTGTCATTGTTATGTGGCCAGGTTATATTCATAGAGAGTGAGGAAAAGAAAGGAAAGCTTGAAAGGGGGAAGTAGGAATGAAAAGGGCAATGCATCTTGTCAGCACAGAGATGTAGAGGAGGCAAAACAAGAAACTTAGAGAAAAAATTTGCCTTAGCTTGGCCCTACCGTATTGTATAATTCCTCTAGTCTGGAGATGGTGAGAAAACGGTGCATGCTTACTCCATTCTCTATGAGCAATTTCACAAAATCCACTCTGTCCAGCACTAGGGCATCTAGCATTGCTTGCTCCAGGGACCCCACCTGCAAACCAAATCACTGGGTTAGATGGCTCTTGACCTAGGATGTGATAACTGACCTAAGGTGGCCAGCTCTTGGGAGGTCACTTAATTCACCTAAAATTGTAAATTCTGACTGATGACTGTGAAGGATTTGGAGTCAGAAAGACTTAAATTCTGGGGTTAGCTAGGTGACTCAGTGGACTGAGAACCAGGTCCAGAGGCTGGAGGTTCTCATCTGGCCTCAGACACTTCCTAGTTACGCTCCCCTGGCCAAGTTACTTAATCCCCATTGCCTAGTACTTATCTCTCTTCTGCCTTGGAACTCATACACAATATTTATTCTAAGTTGGAAGGTAAGAGTTTAAAAAAAAAAAGGACTTAAGTTCCAATCCTGCCTCAGATACTTACTACCTGTATTGCCCTGGAAAACTTAACCTCCATTTATCCCAGTTTCCTTCCCTATAAAATGACTGGATGGACTCAGTGGCCTCTACTATTCTAGCTCTAAACTGATGATCCTATAATCTCCTCAAAGTCTACAAATGTGGCAATTTACCTGCTCCACCTCCATCTTTTTTTTGGCTTCATTCCTGGACTTTCTTGTGCCATCTGAGTAACTACCCATCTTAAGATGGTAGCTAAGGGATCCATGTGTTGTGAGAAGCAGAAGAGTTGGAGGGTCTTCTCTTTCTACTCTATCCAAAGGACTCTTGTCTTAGTCTCTCTATTCTTCTTAACTTCAAAGGGAGCACTTACATTTTTAATACTTCCTTTTGCTTCATCAGTAAAATGAGGAAGTTGGACTAGTAAGCTCTGAAGCTCCTTTTGACCCTAAAGCTAGGCTCCTAGAAGTTATAGAGGAGATGCTGATGTATATGGTGGAAGAAGTTTCTACATGAGAAGTTCTCCATAGCTAGGTAAACACAAGTCTGGACAAGTACTCCCTTTGGGGAAACTGAGGCCAGAGACTTGACTGAGGTCACAAAGGTAGGAAATAGCAATGCTGAGGTTTGAACCTGGGTCTTCTGACTCAGATTCAGTGGCTCTGTTAGAAATCGTACCACGTTGCTTCCTTTATAATCTTTATGGAATTGCTCTGGGGGTGGGGGGTTGGAAAGGTTGTGACTTGTCCATGGTTAGAATTAATATGTATTACAGGAAGGTCTTGAATTCAGGCCTTCCTGATATCAAAGCTAGTCCTCTTTTCATTTAAATTTCAATTAAATCTTCAAATTTCAAATAAATTTCAATTAAGTTTTCATTTAAATTCACTTAATTAAAAAATTAAATTCATTTAAAGATTAAAAAAATGCTCAATAATAGCTCAGAAGTGTGTTGGATTAGCAAACCAAATCCAAGTGATTACTAGTTAGCACTGGTGGAAGGGAATGGGGCAGATTGTAGTGTGACTCTCTCTAGCAAACCAAAAAATAACCCATTCTTCTTGGAAACAGCTTATAAAACTCTTCCCTTCCTAGCTTCCCAATGCTTGAGTTTTCTGACAAATTCTTTTGTATTCACAAGTAACAGTATTGTTTATTTAATTTGACTGATGAGGACAGACAGGAGTTGGCATTCACCCAAACACAGCTTTTCTGATAAAATGAATTCTTAAAAAAAAAAAAAAAAGCCTGGAAACGGTCATTGTTCAAGGTGCTTATAGACACAGGATTTGTTTCAGGGCGCCTGCCTGCTCCCCATTTCCCTTCCCTGCCGCCGTCGGGTTGCGATGGGCACACCCAGTGCCCAATTTTCCGATGTTCTCCCCTCCCCACTCTCTTACAATCAGGGACACAACCCAAGAACAGTTATATAAAGCTCAGCTTCCTTTCATGCTGTTCTTTTGGGAGACACAGAAGAGCGTGTGCTGTGCCGTGTTGTGCCAGATGGCACTTGCCATGTTGGTATGTGCTCTAAGTCTCCTCTGTGTGACCCAGGCATAAAGTAGGACAGGGACGCCTGGGGCCCACAAGTTGCCAACCTTTTCTTCTCTCCTACCCTCGAACAAAGGCAAGTGATTAATTCCTTTCAGATCTTCCTTTTCGCTAATGGGATTTTTTTTTTTTTAAACCAGAAAGCTGAAAACGGAAAACTGGCTGGCACAAGTATTAATTGGCACAACAAAAGGAAGCTTTGCTCAAGCTCGATGTGTGCTTCCACTAGATGGGGATGTTTCCCTAAACACCAAGAAGGGAGCCTCCAACACTCTAGCCAACTCTGAACGGATTCCTTTGCTGCCAAGAACTCGTGCTCTCCAATCGGAGCCCAGTGCTTTCTTGAGCCCCTCCAGAGGCTGCTTTAATCCATCCTCAAGCCCATATTGGTGGCATTTCCGTGAGAAGACGATGTATATACTCTACCGGCCACTGTTGCCCGTAAATAAAGATCTGGCTTCGAGCGATGTCGACTCTGTTCCAGGCTAAGGCTAAGCTCAGTTGATCTGGGGCTGAGGCGTTAGCTCCTGTGTTTGGAGAAATGGAAAAGGAGAAAAGAGAACAGGTGTCGCTTACACAGACCAATAAAAACCGTAATTATTATTATTATAGCTGAAGTTTATGAGTTAAGGTTTGCAAAACACTTTCTAGTCAATATCCCATTATTCCATTCATTGGTCAGTTGTTTTATTTTTTCTTTTCTTTCTTTAAAAAAAACCCCCTTAACTTCTGGGTATTCCTTGGTGGAAGAGTGGTAAGGGTGGGCAATGGGGGTCAAGTGACTTGCCCAGGGTCACACAGCTGGGAAGTGTCTGAGGCTGGATTTGAACCTAGGACCTCCCATCTCTAGGCCTGACTCTCAATCCACTGAGCTACCCAGCTGCCCCTGGTCAGTTGTTTTCTAGTCATGTCCTACTCTTGTGATCCCATTTGGGATTTTTTTGGCAAAGGTACTGGAGTGGTTTGCCATTTCCCACCCCAGTTCATTTAATAGAAGAGGAAGTAAGGTAAAAGGGTTAAGTGACTTGCCTAGGGTCATACAGTTTTTGTCTAAGGCTGGATTGGCCTCAGCTCTCTAACCACTGTGCAGCCCAGTTTCCCCTTCTTCCTAGGTGGAGAGTATTTAAACTCTACGAGCCTCAGTTCTTCATCTGTGTGATAAAAGGGAGTTGGACTAGAGGATCTCTAAAATCCCTTCCAAATCTATGGCCCTAAACACAATGTACGTATTGTAAAATGCTAATTTAAAAGAAGCAAATGTTAGGCCATTCTTAGCTCTGTCTAGAGGAGAGAAAATTACAGATATAAGCTGTATTATTGGCCTTGGTTTCTTCATCTTTTTAATTAGGAAATTGTACTAGGCAATCTGCAAGGTTCCCATTTCGGCTCTAAGTCTATGACCCTATGAAGTCTCCTCTATTCAGCAGCGGCTCAATCTGGGATCCGTAAAAGGAATTTGTGGATGATTTCTTGGGTGGGAAAAAGTTCATCCTTATTTCAATTCAATTGGTCTCTGTAATTCTATGTATTTTATTTTATGTATTTCAGAATATTATTCTTGGAAGGGATCAGTAGATTTTATTGGATAGTCCATGACACAAAAAAGCTAAAATTTTTTGCATAAGGTCATCACAACCAAATCCTTATCTGGATACTGAGATATATATTGAGACAATTATATATTTTCAAGGCTTACAAAACACTGTACAACAATGATCACATTTTATCCTTATAAAAATAATAATGATAATAGTGACTAGCATTTATAAGAATTTTGTTTGCAAAACACTTTACAAATATTATCTTATTTTATCCTCATAACAACCCTAGGGATAGGTGCTTCTTTTTTTTTTAACAGATCATTTTTCAAATGAGACAACTGAGGCAGATTGAGGTTAATTAACTTGTCTGAGATCATACAGCTACTAACTCTCCAAGGCCAGATTTGAATTCAGGTCTTTCTGACTTCCAAGTTTAGTGTCTAATTGTGCCATCTAGTTTCTCTTAATAAGCCTGGGATATAAGTTATTTGGGACACTCATCATCCCAAGTTCAAATCTGGCATCAGATACTAGTTGTGTGACCTTGGGCAAGTCATTTAACCTATTTGCCTCAGTTTCCTCATCTTTAAAAGAAGCTGGAGAAGGAAATGGAAAACCACTAACTTTGCCAAAAAAGCTCCAAATGGAGTCATGAAGAGTTGGTCATGGCTCAAACCACCACCACCACCACAATAGATTACTTAATATCCCTGTTTCAGAGATGAGTAAACTGAGGCTCATAGAGATTGAGTGAATTGGCTGTGGTCACCCATAGTAAATACAGGAGATGGGATTTGAATCCAGAACTCTCTTGGTTAATCCAACCCTCTTTTCACCTTCTTACACAACACTATTTTTCTCCTGCTTGCTGATTTAGGTCCTAATCACATGTTCCCTGCAAGTTGATCAGGGGGATGGGAAATGAGCTTTCATACAATGTACTGAGTGATTTCTCCTTCCATCAAGAAAAAGATTGCCTTAACTCCCTAGATATTAACAGAGATTGACAGTCAGACTTCTATGAAATAAATAAGGAATGAATGGGGACTGTGCCAAAATGTCATGTCACTGTCTTAAAGGACAGGCTCATAGCAGTTACATCTAGGAAGGCTGCAATTTTCTTTTGTTGCTTTAATTGGTTCAGTTGAACAGTGTTGACATGCTATAACCTTCTTAGTATTCCCTTTGCTACTATCTGGTTTATAGCCACCAAAGACAATAACCAGAGTGTAAGTAGGAAAACCAATTAGTACAATCCATAGTCCTGAAGGAAATTAGGCAAAGCTTAAATGAACTCAGGAGGCTCATAAGTAGTAATTATTATTTTATTTTTGGTTCTCACCTATGACTCCATGGCTGTGAGAAGCTTGACAATGGAAAGTTTTCAACTCATCTCGAATTTCTAATGTTAGTTTCTTGAGGTTGGAGAAACTCTGAGAGGTTTAGATACTTATTCATGGTCACACAGTTATTTTATTTCATTTTATTATTTATTTATTTTAAAAATATTTTTTCCATGTTTACATGATTCATTTTCTTTCCCCTCCCTCTTTCTTCCCCCTCTTGGTTCCAAGAAACACTTCCACTGGGTTATACAAATGTTATCACTTATACCTATTTCCATATTATTCATTTTTGTAATAGAGTAATCTTTTAAAACCAAACCCCCCAATCATATACCCTTATAAATAAATGATAAGACATTTGTTTTTCTTCCACACAGTTATTTTGTACCAGAAATATGTATTCTGACTCTAAGGCCAGCCCTCTCTCCTCTTTGCCCACTGTCTCTATTATTAAATAGAAATGATTGAAAACAGACCACCTACACTGGCTCTGTATTTTTTAGGAGGTTAGTCAAGTCATTTATTGCCCATTTTGCTATTATGACTGGTATAACTTTGGGAAGAGCTAGTGAACATGTGTGTAAAATCTTTCCTTTTTTATGGCCTGTTAGAAACTGTGCCTCAGTGGTGCTAAAACCCTGATTGATTCAAGTTAAGTCAGTCTCCACATCTGTTAGAATGATTGGTCACATGTGGGGGAACAACAAATTGATCTGATGTTTCTTTTTTCACCCAACTGTTTTGGACTTATAGATACAGCCTAAACTTTTGAGATTAATCTGGAAAGAAAGGATATATGGCTATTTCACAGGAACCACAGTTGTATTTACTAGGTTATCATTCCTTTCTTGTAAAGGTTCTTATAAAATCCAGATCCCCAAGAAATACTTGCTTTTCAAAGGCTCAACAAATATTTGTTGAACTGAATAGAAGTAGCAGTCTAATATTAAAGGTGTCAGTTCTATGTTATTTATTTATTTAAAAAACTCTTACCTTCTGCTTTAGAATTGATACCGAATATTAGTTTCAAGGCAGAAGAGTGGTAAGGACTAGACAATTGGGGTTAAGTGACTTGTCCAGGGTCATAGAGCTATGAAGTGTTTTTTTTTTTTAATTTAAATTTTGAATATTTTCCCATAGTTACTTTTTATGTTCTTTCCCTCTCCCCCAAACTTCCCCAACCCTCCGTAGCCAATGCACAATTCCACTGGGTTTTACATGTATCATTGATTAAGATCTAATTCCATATTATTAATAGATGGACTAGAGTTATCGTTTAGTGTCTACATCCCCAATAATATTCCCATCAGGCCATGTGATCAAGCAGTTGTTTTCCTTCTGAGTTTCTACTCCTACGGTTCTTCTTCTGAGTGTGACTAGTTTTCTTTCTCATAAGTCCCTCAGCCTTGCTCTGGATCCTTGCATTGCTGCTAATAGAGAAGTCTGTTATATTTGATTTTACCACAGTGTATCAGTCTCTGTGTACAATGTTGTCCTGGATCTGCTCCTTTCACTTTGTGTCAATTCCTGGAGGTCGTTCCAGTTCACATGGAAATCCTCCAGTTCTTTATTCCTTTGAACACGATAGTATTCTATCACCAACAGATATCACAATTTATGCAGCCATTCCCCAATCGTAGGACATTCCCTCATTTTCCAATTTTTTGCCACCACAAAGAGTGCAGCTATAAATATTTTTGTACAAATCTTTTTCCTTATTATTTCTCTGGGGGTATAAACCAAGCAGTGTTATGGCTGGATCAAAAGGGAAATAGTCTTTTAAAGCTCTTTGGGGATAGTTCCAGATTGCCATCCAGAATGGTTGGATCAATTCACAACTCCACCAGCAATGCATTAATGTCCCATTTTGCCACATCCCCTCCAACATTCACCACTTTCCTTTGCTGTCATGTTAGCTAATCTGCTAGGTGTGAGGTGATACCTCAGAGTTGTTTTGATTTGCATTTCTCTAATTACAAGAGATTTAGAACACTTTCAAGTGTTTGTGGATAGTTTTGATTTCTTTATCTGAAAATTGCCTATTAATGTCCCTTGCCCATTTATCAATTGGGGAATGGCTTGTTTTTTGTTTTTTTTTTTTGTATGATTGATTTAGCTTCTTATAAATTTGAGTAATTAGACCTTTGTCAGAGTTTTTTGTTATAAAGATTTTTTTCCCCAATTTGTTGCTACCCTTCTAATTTTGGCAGCATTGGTTTTGTTTGTACAAACCCATTTTAATTTCATGTAATCAAAGTTATTTATTTTACATTTTGTAATTTTTTCCTAATTCTTGATTGGTTTTAAAATCCTTCTTTTCCCAGAGATCTGACAAGTATACTATTCTGTGCTCACCTAATTTACTTAATAGTTTCTTTTTTTATATTCAAGTCATTCACCTATTCTGAATTTATCTTGGTATAGGGCAGGGGTCGGCAACCTTTTTGGCCGTGAGAGCCATAAACACCACATTTTTTAAAATGTAATTTTGTGAGAGCCACACAGTGCTCACAGTGCGCTCCTGTAACAGCGCCTGAAAAAAATTGACTTTATGGCTCCTGCAGAAAGAGCCGTATCTGGCCCTCAAAAGAGCCAGATATGGCTCGAGAGCCATACTTTGCCGACCCCTGGTATAGGGTGTAAGATGTTGATCTAGACCCAATCTCTCCCATATTGTTTTCCAGTTTCCCCAGCAGTTTTTGTCAAATAGTGGGTTTTTGTCCTGAAAGCTTTTTTTTTTTTTTTGATTTACCATGTACTGTTTTGCTGAGTTCTCTTACCCCATGTCTATTCCACTGATCCTCCCTTCTGTCTCTTTACCAGTACCATATTGTTTCGATGACTGCTGCTTTATAGTACAGTTTAAGCTCTGGTACTACTAGGCCACCTTCCTTCACGTTTTTTTCATTATTTCCCTTGATATTTTTGGTCTTTTGTTCTTCCAAATGAACTTTGTTATAGTTTTTTCTAATTCAGTAAAAGAGTTTTTTGGTAGTTTGATAGGTATATTACTAAATAAGTATATTAATTTGGGTAGGATGGTCATTTTTATTATGTTAGCTTGCCCTACCCATGAGCACTCAGTGCTTTTCCAATTGTTTAGATCTAGCTTTAATTGTGTGGAAAGGATTTTGTAGTTGTGTTCGTATAATTCCTGTGTTTGTCTTGGCAGAAAGATTCCTAAGTGTTTTATATTGTCTAGGGCAGTGATGGGCGAACTACAGCCTGTGGGCCAGATGCAGCCCCCTGAAATGTTCTATCCTGCTATGGGTCATTATTCCTAATCTGATGAATACAATGAGTAGGATACAATACAATGAAACTTCAAAAGAGTTGCCTCAGAAACAGACTGACAGATGAGCATTTCCTTTCCTTTGGCCCCCTCTTTAAAAAGTTTGCCCATCACTGGTCTAGGGTGATTTTAAATGGAATTTCTCTCTCTAACTCTTCCTAATGTGTTGCTAATAATAATTATAAGCACTAACATTTCCATGGTGCTCACCATGTGTCAGACGCTGGGCTTTGCCATTTTTCTATTCTTCATTTCTCACAAAGATCCTAGGACATGGGTGTTATTTTTTGCTCCATTGTACAGATGAGAAAACTGTGGCAAACAGAGGTTAAATGACTTGCCCAGGATCACACATTAAATGTCTGAGATCATATTTGAACTCAGATCTTCCCTTTTCCAGACCCAATTCTGTCTCTATCCATTGCACCACCTAGCTGAACCTAGCTGACTCCATGCTTGTTCACTAACTGACCCACAGTGCTAGGTTTAGTTGTCAGAAGCGACTCCAGGTTTGACCAGTTACTGACCTGGCTGGCTTAAGCTAGCTTCATTTAGGCAAAGTCTACAAGTTGCTCAGAATCATAACTGGCTTAGCCAGCTTCATCTAGACCACATATGCAAGGCATTCAAGGCTCTCTTGACCATAATCAGGTTAGGAAACTTTCCTAATCACAATACCCTCATTATCAATAAAGGGAGGCATTTCTCTGTCCAGCCACTGCATTATTGGCTATTCCTACGGTCCCCCTCCTACTTGGACCCTACAGATCTGCCCAATCACAGCAATCTGATACAAGGACAGAGACCTAGATTTCTAGGCTCTCAACCTGAGCATATGCCCCATTCCATGACAGATTCGCTGCTTGTGATTGTGGGTAACAAGGCACTGATGGGCTTCATGCTACCAAGTCTAGGAGTAATAAAATGCTTGACTTATAATTCTCTGGGGTTGTTCCCCACAATCTCTTCAGAGTTCTTTAACTGAAATAGCTCTCATTTCCTTTCTCTTCTTTCTACAGAAATTGCCCCAATTCTAACTAAAGGCCATTTTTCTTTCACCTAGACTAGACGCATGTGGCAGAGTGAGAGGAGGGTTGGATTTGGAGGGTCTATGCTCACATTTCAGTCCTACCCCTTAATGACCAGGAGGCCTTAGTCAAGTGACTTCACCCCTTCTGGGTCTCCGTTTCCTGATGACCTCTCAGATCCCTCCTGGAATTAAATCGATGATCCTAATATAATAACTTCTCAACTCATCCTTCTGATTGCAGTCTTTTTCAATCTTTCACATAGCTCCAAATTAATTTTCCAGACGTACACACTTTGCCATTAACTGAGCCCACAGCTTCAATGGCGTGGTTGAGTCATTGGGAGGTAGAGAGCAAATATGCCAAGACATTGGCGGAGGGAGCAGGTGGAGAGCAGAGGCTATCGCTGTATTAGCTTTGGGAAGGCAGATTACATCAAACAATGAGGCATTTCACTGAATGCTCTTGGGGGCTCGGTGCTACAGATCAGGACTTCCCTTTTTGCCTTAACCTTTCTTGGATTTGGGCTCTCAGGAAATTCTATGTGGTCTGGCTTTTTACTTATGTTTTCTTGGATCCCAATTTGAACCCTTTTAGGGACTCTTTCCTTATCTGAGAATTGGCCTTTAGTTCCAATGGCTGAAATGATTGCTCCAATGGCAAGTAGGTGTTGAGTTGAGCAATGAAGATCTGAGTTCAAATGTGGCATTGGACAACTTACTGGCTGTGTAACCCTGAGCAAGTCAGTTAATTCCGACTCAGTTTCTTTATCTATAAAATGAGCTGGAGAAGGAAATGGCAAACCGCTTTACTATCTTTAAGAAAACTTCAAATGGGGTCAGCAAGATGCAAATATGACCAAAACAATTCAAAACAAAAACAAAAAGCAGTTAAATACTGCCTGACTTATAAGCATTTGGGCAAATGGGGCTTAGCTGACCCATGACCAGGCTCTTACTGTGTATATGGTCATTCATTTTTTTTTAAGCCTTCTGTCTTAGAATCAGTACTGTGTATTGGTTTCAAGGCAGAAGAGTGGAAAGGCTAGGCAATGGGGGTTAAGTGACTTTCCCAGGGTCACACAGCTAGGAAATGTCTGAGATCAGATTTGAACCCAGGACCTCCCATAACTAGGGGCTCTCAATCCCCTGAGCCACCTAATTGCCTCTGCCATGTAGTTTTGAGTAAGACAATTTCCAGGTTCCTTTTTTTTTTTTAAATTAAAAAATCCTTACCTTCCGTTTTGGTGTCAATACTGTGTATTGGCTCCAAGGCAGAAGAGCGGTAAGGGCTAGGCAATGGGGGTCAAGTGACTTGCCCAGGGTCACACAGCTGGGAAGTGTCTGAGGCCAGATTTGAATCTAGGACCTCCTGTCTCTAGGCCTGGCTCTCAATCTAAGCCATCCAGCTGTGCTCTCCATATTCCTTTATTCCAGCTCAACTTTTCATTTGTCTTTTGAAATGAAATCTTCCCAGTCTGATGACTAGGATGCTGTCACTTCTCTCAGATCTTATGAAGTCACTGGTATTGATCTTGCTTCCAATTTGGGCACGGTATTCTGCCTCTGGTCTTTTCACGTACCAGGTTATAGAGCTCAGAATGCTCCATTTTCATATTCATTGAGATTAGACAGTATCTATTCTTCTCCATTCCAGGGACAGGAGAGGGTTTACTCTATACCAGGGATAACAGTTAACTCATCCTTTGTATAGATGCCACCCAAAGGTCAGACTGAATGGGAGCAGTACAGGGAATATAATTATATTACTTCCTTGTTTCCTGGATCCTCCTTGGCTGAAAATTAATCCTTCTAAGGTTCCTTTGGGCCACCATCCATGTCCCACCCCTTATGTGTAAATATATTTCCAAGAGCTTTTGTCTGGTCCTTTTCAGTTCTTTTCCTAAGACAGGGAATGTGGGAGCATAAGATAATGGAGAAAGAAACTCCTAAGGGTTCACATCATTTTGATGCAGATGAAGCTGAAATCTTTGTTATCTTATATGTACCCATAAAATATTTTATATATTATATCTATAATGTCTCTTCTGAATTTCAGTCCCATATCACATTGATCAAGTAAGCTTTCTATTGAGTGTGGAATTTGGGGTCCATCCACCAATTCTATAACTTTAGCCCTGTGTGATAATTAGATTAAGTCTACACTGCCCATCTTTAGATTTAATCACCAAAGGTGAGAGTACCTTCTAGTTCTGGGAGGTCCTAACCCACGGGTGCTAGAGTGAGTAAAGAATCAGAATCAACAACAATTGTGATTGGACACACAGGTTAGGGGAAGGCACTGGAAGTGACCCATATGTGACCCCTTTAAAAGAGGGAGTTGAGGGAGTGAGGCTTCTGGTTTGGTGAAGGGGACCTGAGGGAGCTTTGCTAGTTCATGACCGAGACTGTGCCACGTGGTGAGTTTAAAGAATGAATCTTCCTGAACTTCTATTAAGAAACTTCTTTTTATAGACTCTGTGACTGAAGTTTGCTCCATTCACCTCTGGGCCTCAGGCCCTTTAATCCTGGACTGAGGGTTAAGATCTACCTGGATTAATCAGTGAGATAGATTCTTATTTTCTTCCTCTCTCTCTTCTCTCATGTAAATAAACTTCCATAAAAGTCAGTTTTGATTTGAGATTATTCTTAATTGAGGATTGATAATAGTTCAATCCTCTGGTGACCATCTTTAATATATTGAACCCATAAAACCCCCTTTTCACCCTTATAGACGAGCAATTTCCCTTATCTGGGCTTCAGTTTGCTCCTCTATAAAATGAGCAGAGGACCCCTAAGGTCTCTTCTAGCTCTAATTTATGACTCTATGATCTCCAACTGGATATCCTACAGGCATTTTAAACTCAGTATGTCTGTTACAGAACTCATTATCTTTTTTCTGTCAAATATTTCTCATTTTTTAATTTCCCTATTTCTACTGAGGGTACCACTAGTCTTCCAGTAGTAACCCAAGTTTGCAAACTTGAAGTCATCCTTGATGCTTTTCTCTTCCTTATCCCCCACATCCAATCATTGGCCTTGCCTTGTTGATTTCTCCCTCCATAACATCTCATATATTCATTTACTTCTTTCTACCCATACAAAAATCCCTACTGTCTGAATTCTGGGCTTGATCACTGCTCTCCTGGGTGACTCAAATTGCCTTCTAATTCATTTCCATGCATCTATTCTCTCCTCTCTCTAATTTACCCTTCACACAACATCTACACATGGGGGTGAGACATGGATGATGGCCCAAAGGAGTCTTAGAAGGATTCATTTTCAGCCAAGGAAGATCCATTGAAGTTTTTTGAGCAAGGAAGTTATATAATTATATTCCCTGTACTGCTCCCATACATCCTGATCTTTGGGTGGTGTCTATACAGAAGAGGAGTTGACTGTAGTTCCTGATGTAGAGTAAACCCTCTCTTGTTCCTGGAATGGAGAAGAATGGATACTGTGTAATCTCAATGAAATGCTTATCTTCCATATTAGAGGCAATACTGTGTATTGTTTCCAAGGCAGAAGAGTGGTAAGGAGTAGGCATTTCCAGTTAAATGACTTGCCCAGGATCATAAGGCTAGTAAATGCCTGAGGCCAGATTTGAAATCAGGAAGATGAGTCTTTCTGAC
The DNA here is from genome assembly GCF_016433145.1 of Gracilinanus agilis. Classification (NCBI taxonomy): domain Eukaryota; kingdom Metazoa; phylum Chordata; class Mammalia; order Didelphimorphia; family Didelphidae; genus Gracilinanus; species Gracilinanus agilis. The sequence continues at coordinate 192,890,075 of NC_058130.1, forward strand.
TCTAAGTCCATCACTCTATCCACTGCAGTACCTAGTTATCCCTATGCAAGATCTATATTTAATTTCTCTAGTTTCTAGTGCTTTCCTCCTATAAATTCCTTTGTATTTAGTTTTTGATGTATGTATTTTCCCCCTGGAAGTTCCTTGAGGACAGAGAGTATTTCATTTGTGGATTTCAATCATTGGCATCCAGCACCGTGTCTAGAACACAGTAAGAGTTTAAAAAATGCTCACTGAATTTTGAAGGAAAAGATACTGATATTTAAGATCTTTTCCAGATTTGACATTGTAGTTTGCAAGAACTTGTTGAAACAAACAGTTTACTTTCTTTTTTCTCTTACCTTACAGCATCTTCCACCCCTTTCATCAATATTATGAAAAGGAAAATATATGTAAACATGTTTTTATTTTCTTGAAATCAGGACCCAGTTCTCATATTTATCGGTTAAATAGGTTTTTGGTGTGCTGACCTGGGAACTTGGCTACTATATATAACTGTTTTAGGAGAAAATGTATTTTGATTTATAAACAATTGACTAGCTTACTAGAAAATATGGGTCAGCTGTTTTCACTCTCTGGACCAAAGGAAGGAGACTGGATCAGACAGTCTCTAAGGGCCCATCTTACAGATTCTTGCAATCTATAATTCTTTGCTCATGTTTTTCTAAGTTTCTTAAATTTAATTCTAGCATTCCAATATACAAATATGAGTTTGGAATTTAAATCCTTTAACAAATTGGTTCTACTTCAGCATTCTAGCCTTATTCATTTTATTCACATCTTATGTTCTAAGCCAAACAAGATTATCCATTTTAATCTGCCCTCTCCCACCTGCACTCATTCATGTCTAGAATGCACTCTCTGGATATCATCATCTGCTAGAATTGTTTTCTTCCTTTAAGAACTGGTTCAGATGCTATACTCTTCATGAAACTTTTTCTGATTCCTTTAGCTAAAATTATTTCTCTGTTCACCAAATTTTCTCTAAATATTTTGCCTGAATCTATTCAGTGCCTTTTAAGCTTTTTTTTGTCAGTCAGTCCATAAACATTTCTAAGGTGCATAATATATAGGCCTCAGACACTGTGCTCTATATCCCAGGGAAACAAAGAAGGCAAAAGTTAATCCCTGTCCTCAAGGTGCTTACAATCTAATGGGGAAGACAACCTTAGAAAGAAAGCTGAAACGTGTTAGAGGGGATGCAAAGGAGGAGTGCACCTGGTAAAAGGGGATGATGGAAAAATCCAGAAGGGTACAGCTGAGTGGGAAAGCTTATGATCCTATGACCCTTTTATCATATTCTATTATTTGTTCTACTTATTTATGGCTCTGTTGTACCTTCTATCTCAGAACATAAGCAACTTTAACAGAGAGGCTGTTGTTTTTATTCTTGCATCTCTAACATGTTAGCAAAGTGATTCGCAGAGAGTAAGTATTTCATAAGGGTTTACTCAAACTGAACTGAATATTACTGAGCCTTAACTTATCCTAAAGATGACTATAACTGCTGTCTCTTCTTATTTAGAATTTGCTGAGGTTCACAAGGATGAGAGTCTAGAACTGATGGAAGAGACCTCAGAGGCACTCTGTTCTACCTCTTCCTTTATTTTACAGATGAGGAAACTGAGGCACAGAGGGGTTGTCATTTGCTCAAAGTCAAACAGTAGAAGAGGTTGGGGTTTGAATTCCCTTCTGCTGCTCCAGAGCCATTGTTCTTTCCACTGTACTATGTTTTCTGCAAGCAAGTAGGAGAAATACAGATAATAGGATTATTCCTTTTCCCCTCTACTCAGGGACTTCACTGTTGGCAACAGTCCCAGCTCTTCACTGTCCTTCTGAAGATGTCGGGTCAATCAAAGGTAACTATGACAAAGAGGCTGGTAGCCTTGAACCATGGTAATAAGATTAGCTACTCATTATTTTTATCAGCCAAATAAATGATTCAGAACTATGCCTAACTACTGAAATGAGTTTAAAAAATAAACAATTTAATTAACAAATATTACTTGAATACCTATTATATTAACAGATAGCTACTGAACCTCTGGAGTATAAAAGAAATATAAAATATAGGGAGTAGTTTGGTAAAGTGGGAAGAACAGAGGACATGTGTGCCAGGAAATATGGCTGAGGGTAGAGGTTCAGCCACTTATAAACTAAAGTAATTTAGCTCTGGTTTTCCTATCTGTTAAATGGGGATAATAAGAGTTGCACAACTTCTCTCACCCAGCTGTGGTGAGAACCAAATGAGATAATGCCTGTCAAAGAACTTTGTATACGTAAATTGCTAAATATGCTATGTCTATATAAAGCAGTTAGTGAATGGGATAGCAATATATGACGTACTTGATTTTAGATGTTTTCCTCGTGGCTTTCCTGGATTTAAAATTGCTTCCTCCCACCCACCGGCAGGTATTCTGGAGCTGGCATAGCTTTCTAGAGCTAACTCTTGAGCCTTCTTCACCAAGAGAGAGCTGAGCAGGAATTAGAGAGGCTTTTAGTTTGGTTAATCTCAAAACCTTGCCAGTAAATTGTTACCTTCTGGTCATTTTGTGGGGGGAATATGAAGCCAATGTGTTAATTTTATCTTTAGAGCCAAGGATTTCAGGAAAATCAAAATGGTGTGCATGACAGCCTCATATTTTAAATAAATTTGCTAAAACATTGGGGACTTTTTGGAGGAATGAGTGAAAGGGATGCTAGGGGAATGAATTATGGGAGAACCAATTCCTTTAAAAAGTGATAATCCTGCCCAGCTGTGTGACCCTGGGCAAGTCACTTGACCCCCATTGCCCACCCTTACCAATCTTCCACCTATGAGACAATACACCGAAGTACAAGGGTTTAAAAAAAAAGTGATAATCCTGTTAAGATTTTCTTTCTACAGATCTTGGGCCATATTTGGACTCCATACTTAAAAAATGTATGTGGAAAATGGTAAGAGTTAAAAGGTGAGTAACAAATATGATTTAAGCCTTGGAAAACAGGAATTTTGAGATAGTTTAGAAAATTTTTCTAATTTTTCTAATTTCTAATTCTGATCTCTAATTAGATTATTTTTCCTAAAGGGAAGAAAGACTCTTCAACTCTCTAAGGATATAAAGGCTTTATGCAAGTGTGAAGATCAACTGCCTGTTTCCAATGAAGACAGAAAAAGAGGGCATGTGTGTAATTTATAGCAAAAATTATGAAATTTTGAAAGGAAGGATAATTTGACATTGAAGGCTCCTGAGACAATGGAATGAATTAATAAGGGAGGACATATACTCTTCGTTGGGTTTCTTTAGCAATGAAAAGTTATTCCTGACTTGGGAGACTTAGATGTGTTCTTGCCTAAAAGGATAAGAAGTGAGTTAATGGCCTTTCAATAAAGTGTCACATCACCACAGAGCTCAGCTATCCTGTTACCACACATAGAACTCATCCCAGAACTAGGAAATAAATGACAACAAAAAGATTTCAGAGTAGCCAGACATATCCCACTAAAAGCTTACAGTCTTTACTGCTGAGAGTGCTTCAATCTCTACTCAGAATCTATTTATTCTATTCTTTTTGTTGTTCAGTTGTTTTTCAGTTGTGTCCAATTCTTCATGACTCCTTCTGGGGACTTCTTGGCAGAGATATTGGGGTTGTTTGTCATTTCCTTCTCCAGCTCATTTTTACCAGATGAGGAAACTGAGGCAAATGGGGTTAAGTGATCTGACCAGGGTCACACAGCTAGTGTTTGAGACCAGATTTGAATTCAGAAAGATGAGTTTTTTCTGACTCCAGGCCCAATGCTTTATCCCCCTACACATTCTACTTAAGTTGTCTTCTGACCCCCATCAGTTTATTTCATACATAAGTGATTTTAGTGACTTAAAACTACAGAATCTTTCAAGCCTAGTGCAGGAGTTCTTAATATGGGCTCCCTGAATTAGTTAAAAATGCCTTAATAGCTGTATTTCAGTGTAATTAGTTTCCTTTGGAATATTATGTATTAATTTATACAGTTATGAACATCCTTTTAAGAAGAGGTTCGAAGGCTTTACCAAACTTTCAGAGGGGAATATGACATAAAAATAAAGCTTTTGGAACCCCTAGCTGGTGGCAGCCAATGAAAGTCAACTGATTCATTTGGAATAGGCATTTCATTCCTTGATTATATGAAAACTATATTAGAGTGGAAGAAAATCAGACTGAGGAGGTCTGAGCTGTCCTACAAATGGTCCTGTGGTTCATGTTGCTAGGAAGTACCGTTCTCCATTGTTTCTCAATGCTAAAAGGCCATCTATACTGATCAGACTTTTAGGAATGTTTTTGGCTACAGCTCAGGAAAACAAATGAAAGGTCTGAACACTTCCTCCCTCTACACAAAGTAGATCAAGTCTGTGCATAATTTATTCCTTGTCCTATTTTCTTGCTTCAAGTGATGGCTTTCTTCTGGATAAAGACAGTTGAAAGATAGTCTCAGGAGAGATTTCTTTGAAAACATGTGGAAAAAAATATTTAACTGGGCCTGAAGATGCTCATTTTCAGTTTGCAAGGAACAAAGAAAGTCTCTTCCTTTTGAGATTACCTCCTATTTATCCTATATAAATGTTGTACATTCAGTTCTTTTGATGTTTCCCCCTCCCCACTAGACTGCAAGTTTCTTGAAGGCAGGGGACCTTCTTTTTACCTTTCTTAGTAACTCCAGTGCTTAACACAATGCCTGGCACAGTGTAAAGACTTAAAAATGTTATTTGACTGACAAAGAAAGCATATGGCCAAGCCTGGAGACCAGAGGTCCTAGATTCAAATCTGACCTCATATACTTCCTAGCTGTGTGACCCTGGGCAAGTCACTTAAGCCCAATTGTCTAGCCCTTTCCACTCTTTTGTCTTGAAACTGATACTTAATATTGATTCTCAGACAGAAGGTAAGGGTTAAAAAAAAGAGAAAGCATATGGGGTTGGGTAAAAAAATTCAAATTGGGCAGAGGTTCTTAATTATTTTTGTTATAGATCCCTTTGGTAATCTGGTGAAGTTTATGAAACCCCTTCTCAGAATAATTAAAAAAATTCATAATTGAAGGAAATGCCAAATTTTTGTCAGAGGACAGTAAAAATAAGAATGTAATTTTTCCCCAAGCTAATATCACAGATCCCTGCAAATCTATCAGTGGACTTCAGGTTAAGAATTTCTGTTCTTATATGTTTTGAGTGATAATACATGTATAACCCAGTGGAATTGTTTGTCAACTCTGGTAGGGGTGAGGAAAGGAGGGAGGGAGACAACATTTATCACGTAACTTTGGAAAACATGTTTCAATTTGTTATTGGAGTAAAATAAAGATAAAGAAAAAAAGGAAAAAAAGAATTTCTGTTCTTGGGGATGGTGTCTCTGTTCCTTTTTTGGGGAAAGAGATTTTATTATTTTTTTTTTGTAGATAAGAAGTAGATAGATATGGTTGGGGAGCAATCCTGGAGAAAGGGAAGTAAAGGGAGAGACAAGGGGCCTAGATTTCTAATCAGAAAGATTGTGGCTCAAACTCCACCTTGGATACTTACTAACTGGATGATTTACTTTAACTTACTATAATATTTCATCAAATGCCTTTTTATATCCTGGGGCAGATTCTTCAGTCTTGTCTCTCAGAGAAAGCCTGCTTTCTCTTGACCTGTGTCTTACATTCTAGTTCTTGGCTAATTTGATGTACTACATACTGCAGTATTTTTCAGTCCAAGGACCATAAGTTCCATACTAGCTAACATTTCCAGAGAAATTGAACCTGGTGAATGGGGAAAGGGGAAACACTTTTTAAAAATTACTTTACCATGTCACAGAAATTAAAGATATAAAGATTTGGTTTATTTATAAATACATTTTTTTCAAGACTTGCAAAAAATAAACACAAAAAGAGAAGCACACTAAGTTTTAAAATAGCATATTAGGCCATGGCTATTTGATCAATTGCCCTTCCAGAGACATTCTTGATGGAGTAGCAAGGACTTAGTCTGATCTTTCGTTATTTCCCTGGGACTAGGTCAGAAATAATGGATATCTTTAGGAGGAAAATGGTGCCCTGGAAAAACCAAATTCAGTCATATTGAAACCCATGTTCCTTTTACATGGACATCAGGTATAAAGGAGGAGCAGACTGGAATAGGCAAGTCTCACTAATACCAGTTGCTTTTTAAAGCCTTTTTTGAGGGATGTTATGGATCTCTGGTTTCATTAGAGTGGGGAAGTCTCAAAGTGAAAACTCCCTCCACTATGAAAATCTGCACATCATGGGTAATCTACAGTTATGGTTTCCTGAGGTAATGAGAGGTTAAGTGATTTGCCAATGCCTTGCAAGGGCAGGAATTAAATTCAGGTCTTTCTTACTTTATAGTAGTGATTCCCAAAGTGGGCACCACCGCTCCCTGGTGGGCACTGCAGCAATCCAGGGGAGCAGTGATGGCCACAGGTGCATTTGGGGGCAGTGAATAACTGTAAGGGGGCAGTGATAGTATGTGACAGGGGGCACTAAGTAATATTTTTTCTGGAAAGGGGGCGGTAGGCCAAAAAAGTTTGGGAACCACTGCTCTATAGCTTCAAAGTCTCAAACCTTGACAAACCCCATTTATACATTGTTGTTGTTCAGATGATTCAGTTGTGTCCTACTGTTTGTGACCCCATTTGAAGTTTTTTGTGGTAGAGAGACTGGAGTGTTTGTCATCTTCTTCTCCAGCTCATTTTACAGATGAAGAACTGAGGCAAACAGGGTTAAGTGACTTGTCCGGGGCCACACCGCTAATAAGTGTCTGAGGCTTTATTGGAACTTATTCTAAGCTCAGTGCTCTAACAACTATTCCATCTAGCTGCCCATCTATATATTAGGGAGGTTACTATTTCTGTTCCCTGTGTTTCCACAGCCTTTGGATTGGTTTTTCTCATAGCTAAAGCTTTACTTGGTTTGATTGACCTTTTTCCTCTTGATTGCTAGATGATGATTCTGTAATTCAGTGAGGATTTACTCACGGATATTCTGAGAAGCAAGTACTTTAATATGCACAAGGGAAGTTCAAGAGCTGGTCAGGCAATGCTAATCCAGAAAATGGGATATAATGGACCCACTTCTCGATACTTGCTGCTGGCTAGGATGCCCCAGGTGAACAACTAAAACTGCCCATCTCTGAAGTGTGCTGTTGCCAATCTCCCATGACTATATATTTCAGACCATGTGCCTGCTGATTTCAGTGATGAGGCAGATTCATCTTGTTCGAGCATGTCCAGGGAGGAAATAACATTCTGCTGTGAATGCTGTGAAGTTTGGAGTCATGACTTATTCACAAGCTGCAAGCAGCACAGAGACATGCATTAGCTAAGTGTGCAGGTCACTGAACACATAATATCCTCTATATGATGCCAATTCCAAAGCAGTAAAGAGCCAGAAACATAGAAGAATTTAGCTTTTGGTATATTACAAGGATCAAAGAATGACCACTTATAAGAGAAGGTAACAAGGTGTAGAGGAAAGAGTATGAATTGTAGAATCTGGAGATTGGGATTTGAGTAACTGATTAATTTAGCATGTCTCAGTTTCATCATCTTGAAAACAAAAGGATCAAACTAGATAGCTTACCTTCTTTTTCAGGTTTAGAATTAAGTAAATCTGTAATGTGACAGAGAGCGAAACAATCTTGGGACTTCTGGGAGAAATGGTCAGTTAACCCAAAAATGAACCCTCTGAGTTATCAGCATTTAATCATTTAACCATAAAATGTTGGCATTTTAGGTGGTCCCTTTCAGCGCCTTACTTTAATGAATTGCTAAAGCAATCTCATCATGTTTGTGCCATCCACTATACTTGCTATGGGCTATTTATTGCTCTGGGTCCCTTTTCTTCATTTCTTCTTTCTGGGATTGGACAGCTCCCTTCAAACTTGTAGCAGGTATAGTTTGGAGTCCTTCTCACAACTCCCACTAAGAGAGATTCCTTTAAACCAGTGATTCCCAAAGTGGACGCTACCGCCCTCTGGTGGGTGCTGCAGCAATCCAGTGAAGTGGTGATGGCCACAGGTGCATTTATCTTTCCTATTAATTGCTATTAAAATAAAAAATTAATTTCCAGGGGGCTTAAGTAATATTTTTTTCTGGGAAGGGGGTGGTAGGCAAAATTTTTGGGGGAACCACTGCCTTAAATGGACTCAAAAAGAAAAGGTATTAAAAGAAGTCAGGGCATTTGATCGATGGGGAATGAATGAAATAGCAGTTGCCAATTACCATGGAGTATGCCAGCCTCTTTCCCTCTGGGAGCTCACCTGTAGACAGCTTATAGGCAACCCTACACAGGTTTTAGAGTTGGGGTTCCCAAAATGGCCTTTGTACTACAGAGCTGACTGTATCACCAGGAAGGAGAGCAAAAGAGCTCTGTGATATCTCTTTATGACAGAGTGCAGTTCTTAAAGTAGCTCAAGGAAATCTGACGAATGAATGAATGAATGAATGAAACATTTATTGAGCACTTAATATGTGCAGAGTACTGGGCTAAGTGCTAGGGACACACAGAGAAGAATAATACAATCTCTGCTGCTGAAGAGCTCATATTACATTCTACTGGGGAAAGAAACAGAAAAGATTTTAGCTTCAAGTCAGATGGAAAGGTCTTACTGCTTTAAGGTGCAAAGGCAAAACAGAAATTTATGCCTCTTCTTTAATTTCACTTCCATTGGTAAAATGATATGTTTACCATGTTGCACCCTTGGAGAGAGCAAAGGACTTTGGTCGCAAGAAGTTTTATTATCTGGGTCTTCAAGAGAAGAGACTGGAGTACCTGCAGGAGCATTTACTAGACTCCATTTTTACAGAGGATGCATCCCAGGATGATGATTTCAAGTAATGGACAGAATCGATTGAAAATTGCAAAGCTCTTGGGTTCAGGACTCTGGGTTGCCTCCATCAAGGTCTGGGGACATTGTGGTATGACTTTCCAGGCACATGTTGCCTCCTGTTTTTCCTTTTGGGTATCTTATTGCTTCAGTTTAGCTGGCTTGTCTGTCCTATGAGTGGTGGTTGGTGGGGATGGTTGGACCCTTCTCCATAGGAGCCACTTCCCTGGATGATGGCTTTGAGAGCTGAGCTGAAACAATTGGGAGGACATTACCTTTGTGTTTGTGCTTGTGTTTCTCTCAGTTGTGTATTTCCTAGAGGAGGGTTTTGTGTGATATGCTATTATATAAGCTTCTGAAGATTTTTTAAAAGAAATTATTTTGTTTGTTACATTAAAATTCTCAGGTATCTCCCAACCTTCTTCCCTCTCTCCCTGCACTAGCAAAGACTTCTTTTGACAAAAAGATATATGTATAAATAAAACTACTATCTTGTTTCTTTCTATTCATAAGTTCTTTCTCTGAAGGTGGACAATATTTCTGTTGCCGTATATGATGTTCTCTTGGTTCTGCTCATTTGACTCTTCAGCATTATATATACCAGAGCCTGAACAGTAATAACACTGTGTTATAAGGTCAATGATAGCTATATCCTTGACATCTCAGAACCATGCAATCTCAAGAAGTGGAAGATTCTGGGGCAGCTTAGTGGCTCAGTGGATAGCAAGCCAGGTTTGGAGATTGGAGGTTTTAGGTTCAAATCTGACCTCAGACACTTCCTAGCTGTGTGACTGTGGACAAGTTGCTTAATTTCTTAAGGTAGAAGAATCATCTTCTGCCTTGAAAACAATACTTAGTATTAATTCTAAGATAAAAGATAAGTTTTTTTATTAAAAAAATTAGAAGGTACCTCAGAGTTTACCTAATCCAACTCTTTTTGAAAGAAGAATCTCCCCTACTACATCTCTCCTTGAAGATCTCCAAATAAGGGAGAAACTAGAATCTTTCAAGGTAATTCACTCCACTTTTGGATGAAGGGTAGAGAGGTAAGAAGCATTTATTAAGCACTTACTATGTAACAGTCACTGGGCTAAATGCTTTACAAATATTATTTTATTTGATCTTGTAACAACTCTGTGAGGTAGAGGCTCTTAACCTGATTTGACAGACAAAGAAACTGAAGGAGACAGGCTAAACGACTTGCTAGGTCACATAGTTAATGATGACTTCAGTCTCAGCATGCTATCAGTTGCCATTAAGAGTTGGGAAGCTTTTCTTTATACCAAGTCTTAAATGTGCTTCTTTGCGATATCCATTTATCACTCCTAATTTTGTCCTCTGAATAGAAAAAGTAATCCTTCACACATAGCCTTTCTTCCAGTATTTGAAATCAGCTACCATACCTTTCCCTGTCTCATGTCTTCACATCTCTTGGCTAAACATCGCGATAACCCTATATGATCAAGAATCTCTAGTTCCCTCACTCTTCTGGATGTACTCTAGTCTATGTCTTTATTAAAATGTGATACTCTTGAAGTGGTCTGACCAGAGCAGAGTACAGTGAAATGATCACTCTACTCATTCTTCATTGTGTGCTTCTTCTAGTGCAGCTAAAACTGAGTTAGCTTTTTTGGCTGCCTGCATATCACGCATATCATATTTAGCTTGTGGATCATAAAACTTTCTAAACTCCTCAACTGTTTCCTTTGAGGTTCCTGGACCAGAGGTTTCCAGACCCTTGGAGTCAGAAATTGCCGTATCTTTGCAAAGGATTTATGAAGGAGAATTAAGAAGTGCGTGACCTGTCCTATTTTCCTCAGTGATATAATATCTGGAAATTGCTTAGCACAGTGACTGGCACACATTTGTTTGTCCTTTGTTTTTGAAGAGGATCAGTGACATCATGAAATCATGTCTTGATTTTCATGTGAATTAGATTTAAATAAGGTAGAGCTGCACAAAGTTGTCAGCCCCACTCTTTTTTTCCAGAGTGATTTAAGCCCAGTCAGTGGCAAGACAAAAGTCAGGACTCAAAGGAAGACAAAAGTCATGACCCAGGATGATCTGGCATCTTTAATGTTTGACCAAGATCTAAGTATCTGCTTCAGCTGCCTTCATGGTCTTTGGATCAAATTGTTCTTCTCAGCCCATTCAACCAGGAGAAGTCTTCACATATTTGGGGGTAGACATCCCCCTAACTCACCAATAATTTTGAGGTCTGTTGGTTATCTTCAACCTAGTTTAGCCCATCTACCTAGTTTTATCTGGACATCACCACTGCCCATGCTATAGCTTCTTGGAGTCACACTGAGAGCTAAGTGGTAGGTAGACACCAAAGGTGAAGGAGCAGTCCTAAAAAAAGGGCTCAGTAAGTCCTCATTGCAGTGGGGCTAGTCCTTCCTGAACACCTCATACATCCCATAGTAGGTGTTTAATAAATGCTTATTCCCTTTCCCTATTCCATCTACCTCCCTTATTCCCTCCAACTCTGATTCAGCTGCTTAGATTTTCTGCCTACTCTAATTAATTTCAGTCACTTTACCAGGAGATCCTTTGCTTATTTTGATGGCTGACACCATATCCTCATAAAGTAAACTCTCTCCTTCAGTTTTCTTAGATGAAAGACAAGAAGAATAATATTGATCTGTCAAGAGACGTCTGTGAGCATGACTAGAATACATACATATTAAATAATGCAAAATATCCCGGCCATGATTTTTGAAAAAATCAATATTGGATTTAGAATTAAGTACATTCTTTTATACCAATAGATGATCATCATGGCCCCTGCAGAAGTCACCTAAGAGCATATTTGAAACCCTTCACAAATCAAGTGGATTAGCATTTGAGAAAATTCAAAAGCCATCAGAAAATAGAGCTGACAATTTTTTAATGGCATAAATGCTATTAGCATCCATTGCTGCATAATGCTCATCATGGTGATTAGAACTGTTAATTTCTTAGAGCAATCATAATTTTCCTTAATCTCCTATCATATTTTCTATGAAATAAATCTTAATGATAGTTAAGCTGGAAGTCCCATGGGTTGTTTTAGTGAGGAGTAAAAAAATGGTAACAACACAGTACACCTAAAGATAGGTCATTGTTTAGACAGGTAAATTGAGATCAGGAAAATTGCTTAGTTGTACACAGAACGGTAACACTTATGCTGCCACTGGAAGGCATAGATAGACTCTGCTGGTCTGATTTTTCACCTATCTAGGAGAAGACTTTGACATTTTATAAAGATAGATAAAAATACAGACAAGCATTTGCCTCAGACTTCTCATCACCTCTGTTTTTCACCAAAAAGATTTTTTGATGAAAGGGAGAATTGTGCTTTTATATATTCTAGTATCTTATTCCATGGTCCTCAAATTGTTCATTTCAACTCCCATCTCATTTTTTATTTTGTGGAAATGAAATCTTCCAGAAGTAGGCCAGTTGGACAAGGGAGGCCAGAACAAGGATTTAGAAGATGGGACCAGAAGCCTGTCTCTTGGGTGTTAATTTTGAGATTTTCACCTTACCATTGAGTTACTGGGCTATCTACCCAGTAATTTATAGTTCAGATTTATGTCTCTACAGAATTCTTTAATACTCTTAGATGCAAACAAATAAGAGATGTTGTCTTCCTTTGGCTTATTTATTGATTCTACACTTGTTACTTATGGAGGGACACCAAAAGCTCTCAGAGCTTTTGGTCTCACTGTCAGAAATGCCTTTGAACTGACAGGACACCTAAACACCAGAGGTGGAAGTGTGAAAACATAGCATTAGTCAATCCACTAGCATTTATTTGACATTTACTATATGCCTGGGTGTTGTATCCTAAAGCACATGTTGTCTCATATTGTTCTTGAAGTAGTTTCAGACCAGAAGATCTTACCCTGGGGGTTGAACTCTTTAACCGCTTCCCCCCCACAATATTTTGATAACCATTTCAATGCAAGTGATTTCTTTATAATATTAATGTATTCTATTTTATGCATTTAAAAACGTGATCCCAAGAAAGGGTTCATAGGCTTCACCAGACTGCCAAAGAGATCCATACCATAGAATAGGTGAAAAATCCCTGTTTTAGATAGAGCTGGGTTTGTTTGGACTTGCATGTCACCAACTTTAATGGAGGACTTATCTCTGATTGCTTTCATCTAGGCTCAACCCAGATGCTACTTCCTATACAATACTTCATCTCATCACCCTAGGTCATCTTATATTTACTTTATTCTAATCATCTTATAGTTCTTCTTTTGTAAATAATTTATCCCTCATTCAATATATTTGGATTCTCTGAAGGCAAGAATTGGTTTTCCTCTTGTCTTTGCATCCTCACCTCCTACTATGTAATAATAATAATAATTAGAATTTATATAGCACTTTAAAGTTTGAAAGGGCCAAAAATATGTTATCCAATTTGATTCTCACAACAACCCTGAGAAGCAAGTAACATCATTCTCTTTATTTTGCAGATGAGGAAACCGAGGATGAGACAAGTTAAATAACTCACCCAGACTCACAAATCTAATAAGTGGCTAGGGCAGGATTTAAACTGAGGTCTTTCTTACTCCAAGTCTAACACTCCATCCACTGTACCACTCAATTGCCTGGATTTGAGTTCAAATTATGCCTTAGATACTTCCTAGATATGTGAACCTAGGTGAACCACTTAACTTCTATTTGCCTCAATTTTCTCAATTATAAAATGCAGATAATAGCACCTATTTAACATTGCTTAGTACAGTGCGTAGCATAAAGAAGGTGCTATATAAATGTTATTCCTTTCCCTTCTCTGTCATATGAGATGGGACTGACTCAGTAATTTCACTGGTATATGGAATTCCCAGTGACGAAATTCCATCTACCACTAGGTCAGTGTCTTTTATGTAATTTATAGACTTACAGAGTCAATGGGTAAGCAGAGAGAGATGAAATTATATGCCCAGTTATACATATCAGTATACGTTCAAGGTAGCACTTGAACATAATACTTCCTGACTCAGAGATCAACTCTTTATCCATTATACCTCATTACCTGGAGCATTGATGGTGAACCTATGGCATGGTTGCCAAAGATGGCATGCAAAGAGCACTCTATGTGGGTATGCAGCTGCCCCACCCAGAGTTCATTACTAGAGAGGCAGAGGGACTCAGGAGCCTCAATTTGAACAAATATCACTTCATGGCGAATCAAGTATAAGGGGCATGCTGTTATCACTTCTATTGGGGAACAAGGTTAACCCATTTCATAGATAAAACTTATTGAATTAGATTTTTGCCTGATGTAGTTATTGTATTTAAAGGGGCATTATTTGATCTATAGTGTGTATAAATATGTGTAATAACATCATAATAATGCTTTTTCCCTATCAGAATTTCAAAGAAGGGACCCAATGGAATTGCTTGTCAACTCCAGGAGTAGGGAGGGAAGAGGGGTGGGAATAATTATGAATTATGTAACCAAGGAAAAATATTCTAAATTAAAAAAAAAGAATTTCATAGAATGGACAATAGCTTAAAGTAGAATCCATCACTGCCACCTGCATTTGGCTTATTTCATGACTTATTATTTGGGCTCTGTATCTATTGTAAGTGAATACAGAGGTTATAGAGATAATCCATCTAGTGGTTGTCTTTTTTTCTCTTTTTTTCTTTTTAATTTACTCTCTGAATCCAAGAACTCTTTTACCTTTGAGTAAAGCTGTCAGGATCGCTAAATCAATGTCCTGGTGTCCTTCTGATCCCATCCGAAATACCGTAATCTGAAATTTAAAACAAGGTGGCCATTAGCAATCCATTTTACCCCCAGTCTAAAAATTCAATCAATGCACCCACATCTGAATTCAGACAACCTTTATATGTATAAAGCTATTTTCTTACCACAGAGCAATCACACATAGTAAGTGTGTTGGATGGCACAAACACGATGAAATTGCTTTAGACATTCATTAAATGATGGTATAAATGTAGAAGCAGGACAAAGGCTGCCTGACAGCTCAGGTCTACATAAAAAAGGGATGGGATCCATTTTCTTCCTTGTTTAAATGGAAAGATGACTTTTGTTTTGGGTAAATGAGGAAGACACCAAAGCCCGAGGAAGATATAATTTTTAAAGATTCCTTTTTCAAATAAAAATGATTTCTTGACCTATAATTGTGCATAAATTGAACCATAAACTATTAACAGATATATGTAAGTATTTAAGAATTGCTGCTTAATATGGTCTCTATTAGATGGCCCTATATCATGTAGATGTGTGTGTAGATGTATATGTATGTTATGTAGCTAAGGACATTGAGACAACTTGGTGATCCAGTAAGTAAAGCTTGGAGTAAGAAAGACCTGAATTTAAGTCTGACTTCAGATGTTTTACTAGCTGTGGGATGCTGGACAAGTTACTTAATCTCTGTCTGTCTACCTTTGCTTCCTTCACTGTAAAATAGAGCTCATAACAGTGGTTGCTATGAGGATTGACCATGATAAAATTTGTAAAAAAATAACTTAACACAGAGCCTGGCACATAGCAAGTGTTATGTAAATATACTTATTTTCTTTGATTTGAAACTGTGAAAAAACCCAGTAAATATCTAGAATAAATTTAAAGTTGGAAGAAACCTTAGAGAGCCCTTAATTCAATTCACTTTATACAACTGAGGAAAGTGAAATCTTAAAATATAAAGTGATTTGGGGGCAGCTGAGTGACTTGGTGGATTGAGAGTCAAGCTTAGAGACTGAAGGTCCTGGGTTAAAATCTGGCCTCAGATAGCTGTATGACCCTGGAAAAGTCACTTAACCCCACTTGCAAGTCCTTACTGCTCTTCTGCCTTGGAACCAATACTTGATATTGATTCCATGATAGAAGGTAAAGGTTTTGTTTCTTTTTTTAAAAAGATAAAGTGATTTCCCCCAGGTCATTTAGGTAGTAGTTAGCAGGTCCAGGTGTCAAACTCAGGGACATTCCAAATCCTACAAAACAGTAACACAGACCCAGATTCAGAAAATTTAAATTTGTTTTATTACTAGCTAGACATGTATAGTTTAGGCAGCTGGGCAGCATGGTGAATAGAACCCTGGATTTGGAATCAGGAAGATTCATATTTGAGCCCTATCTCAGACACTAGCTGTGTGCCTCTGCGCAAGTCATAGAATGGGTCTTAAGCCTTGGGTTCCTCATCTGTAAAATGAGGCTTATAAAAGTGCCCACCCCATGGGGTTGTTTTGAGGATCAGATTAAATCATACAAGTAATTTTGTTATTTTTCAGTTGAGTCTGACTCATCTGAGATAATCTTGGCAAAGATACTATTTGCCATTTCCTTCTCCATCTCATTTGACTGATGGAGAAACTGAGGCAAACAGGGTTAAGTGACTTGCTTGGGATCACACAGCTAGTAAGTATCTGAGACCAGATTTGAACTCAGGAAGCTGAATCTTCTTGACTCTAGGTTCTGCACTCTATCCACTGTCCAATAGAAGTAAAGTACTAGGGGGCAGCTGGGTAGCTCAGTGGATTGAGAGCCAAGCCTAGAGATGGGAGGTCCTAGGTTCAAATCTGGCCTCAGACACTTCCCAGCTGTGTGACCCTGGGCAAGTCACTTGACCCCCATTGCCCACCCTTACCACTCTTCCACCAAGGAACCAATACACAGAAGTTAAGGGTTTTAAAAAAAAGAAGTAAAGTACTAGTTGTTATTATTACTATTATTTTTAACTATATGATTTATGTTTGAGTCACTTAAATCCTCTAAGTGAATAAACCTTGCCTTAGCTTCCCTGCATAGTTTTTTTTTTTACAAAGATCAGATGAGATAATATAAGCAAAAGAACCATTTAACTACAAAAACACTATGTAAATGTAAAGGATTTTAGGGCTGCAATTCAGTGGTATTTCTTTTAAGATTTTGTTATCCTGAAGTTCTCTTATGATTCTTCCCATGATCCTTCAGTATCACCCCTAAACCTCTCATGAACTATGTGTAGCAGGACTGAAGAGGAATTAAGGAGGGGAAAGGCAGATAATAGCATATCTCTAACCGACCTTTCCAGGCTTATCTCACATTACTCCCTTTCACACTCTTGACATTACAGTCAAACTAGACGACTGACTGTTCTCTGAACTTAACATTTGATTTCTTGCCTCGCTGCATTTATGCTGCCAATCCCCCATGCCTGGAATGCTCCCTTCTAATCGCTCCCTTTTGGCTTCCTCAGCTGTCTTTGACATTCTGCTCAGGTGCTGACTCTTCCCTGAAGCTGTCCCTTTTCTTCCCTGCTACTAGTACTCTCTCTTCTTAATTGACTTTGTATTCTTGATATTATTTTCTCTATATTTTATCTCTTTAAGAGAATGGAAGGTGCTTGAGGGTAGGGACTTGGTCAAGAAAACCTGAGGTGGAATCAATCTTACCTTTGATACTTATTAGCTATGTGACCATAGGTGAATCACTTAACCTTGGGAGTCTCAGTTTCCTCATCTGTATCATGGGGACAGTAAGATCTACATTTATCTGAAGGGGTTTTTGGGAATAGTATGATGAAGATCAAATATATTAGATATCAAATGAGATTCATAATGTATGAAAAAATCATTTATTAAGTGACTATTTTGTGCCAGATACAAATGTGCTAAATGGAGGAGGGTGGAAATGAGAAGTATGATGTAAAACCAAATGACATCAGTAGGATATTTTTAATTTGAAAAAAAAGATTGATTTTGGACCAGGCCTAATATTTCATTGGTAGACAGAATTCCCAGTGAGTTCTTTAGGAACACTTTTGTTATCATATACAAATATCAATTAATAATAATTACTATGGCTTATTTGTTTATAATCATTAACAGCTAATCATATAATCACTATATTTTATTTGTGAATAGTTCAAGCAGCAATGAAAAGAACCAAATAAAACTAGATTGATATAGTCATTTACATGATGTGAGTACTATTTAATCACATATCCCTGGAAATTTAAACTACAGGAAAAGAAAGGGGTGATATTAGAGGAAACAAAGTGATGCATTAAGAAGACCTACTTACTGGAACTTTCCATGGTAAGTTTCCCTCATTTTATAAAATGGGAATTATAATGCCATCTATAGAAGGAGATGCTATTGTAGAACTTAAAAGAGGTATTGGATCCAATCTTCCCACCCACCTCTGTGGAGGAGAGTGGGACTTCAGAACTATAGAATTTTATCCCAGGAATGAAGCAAGCCATTTGACTTTTTGGGGTCTCAGTTTGCTCATATATAAAATAAAAAGGTTGTACTGGATAATCTATAAAGTCATTTTTATTTTTAGATATATGATTCTATAATTCCAGAAAGCATTTACCCAAAGAAAAATAGCTGACAAACATCAGCTGTAAGTTATTGAAATCATGAACAACATTAATAACAAGAGCAGGGTCTTTTACTTTGGGCTTGATGTCCAATTACACAGCAGTGTTGTATAGCAATAGAGATCTGACCTTGGGTTCAGGAAGATCTTGGGTCAAGTTGTGTCTCTGACACATACTAGCTGTATGACCATGTACAAGCCATTTATTCTCTCAGTGCCTCAGACAAATTTCCTCCACTATAAATGGTTGCCAATTTGCTTGGGTGAAGTGAGTTTCCACACTAAAATCTCTAACATTGATGAAATCTCTAACAGGAACAGTATATCCATTTTTACATAGTGTAGTTTAATTAGCATAATTGATGATTGTACAATTATTACAATGTTTTGGTTTCCAGAACAGGAAACAAAATCCTAGTTCTTGGGTCCCTTGCTACATGAGTGAATTTAACAAGTCTCTTATTTTTTCTGGACCTTAGTTGTCATATATGTAAAATGGAAGGGTTAGATTATATGGGCCATGAAGTCTCTTTCAGCTCTCTATAATTTTATGATCTTAGGGAATGACTTGCTCAGTGCCCCACAGTTAGTAACAGAATATAGGTTTCTTAATCTGTACTTTGGAATTTTAAACAATAGTGCTGTAAAGCCTTGCAGAGAAGTTCATCTTTATGGGAATGGGAAAGATTACTTTGCAAGATAAGAGCTGTGAAGCCGCATGGTGCTCTTGCATTCAGATGCATCTTGGTCCTCATTGACCTTCAAACAATATGATGAAAGGGGAGCAGGGTTCCCTGCCATTTGAATTTCCAAAGTCTATCTTCCAATACTTTAATAGTTCTACACAGACAATCTGCTACCACATAGCCAGAAACTTGTCTAGAAATGCTCTCTTGGGCATCCTTTAGGTAGCTATTTATACCTTGGAGAACCCAGTGGGTGAAAGAGAAAAATCTTATCTTTGCTTTTTAGTCAGGAGAGGAATCTCCTGAGATGAGTTGAATTACTCTGGGGGAAAATGATCACTGGTGAAGACTCAAAAGGTTGGGAAACTCCGCGTGTTCCCCACAACCTAGAAAGCTGTCTCACGGATTTGAAATTGTACTCACTACACTAGAACAAAGAAGAAACAAAGAGTGATCTGAAATTGAGAGTCTGGAGTAGATATATTGATCATCAAAGGGGATTTGTTATGAATGAAAAATCCATATATTAAGAGGCTACTATGTGCTGGGCATTGTGCTAAGTGGATGTTACAATTAAAATTATCTTAAGAGTATAATTTTGGGGGTAAGAATATCCATTTATTGATTATATCAGTTTGTTGGTTAAGCCAGTATCATAACCAATAAAGTCACATATGTCAATGGCTCTCTCTCTCTCAATGACCAGAGATCCTAAAGTTTGTTTAGGTAGATTTGTAAATAGAGTTTTAAGAGCTCATTATTCAGCCCTCTTTTGAACATCCCAAGACATCTTCAATTGGTAAATAGCTAATTAAGAGGTGGTTCATCAACCTATCCACCACTTCCTATCCCCATGCCATGGGGAACACACAGAGGAAAAGAAACTTTGTTCCCTTCATTTATTAACCAAGTTTTGTTAAAAGGGACACATTCCTGGGGATTGCTAAGAACAAAGGAAATGCAAAAAAGCAGCAAATTGAATATAATCTCTAACTTGGGCCCTAGATCCAGAAATACACAGTAATTCTCTATAATTTATAGGAATTAGGACTTTTCTACTCCAAGTTCTGAGATAAGGATGAATACAGTATATGAAAAATAAATTCTCATGTGGGGAAGGGTAGAAATGGGAAAGAATGGGATTTAAAAATAAATGACAGTGGAAAACAGTATGGGAGAGATTAGGATTTATAAGGATGATATTAGAAAATGAGTATTCTTTTATTAGTTTAGAGATAAGAAGTAGAGAAGCTCGCTTGAGAAAGAATTGGAGTTTCAAACAGAGCTGAGAGAGAGTGTTAATTTCAAATGTTGGCAGTTGTAACCATTTTTCTATGACAGTTACTCTCTCTGGGTGTGGCAGTTTGACAGTTGGTCTCTGGCAGTTGGCAGAGTCACACACAGGGACTTTCTCTCTCAGGGCTGGAAAAGGTAACATCTTTGCCTCTCTCTCTGTCTGAGTGAAAGACCTGAAGGAGCTTAGTGTTTTCTATTCCAACTTGGGAGACAATATTGATTATCTATTACTGTTTATAGATTGATTAAACTCTGAGAAGACCAAAGAAACTGTGGTCTTTGGTTTGGACTCTGAGTCTGACTTGATTCTTGTTGAGTCTCAAACAGCTAGCCTTTGTTATTTTTATAACTTAAAGGTGAAGTTAAGAATTCTAAGGATAATAGTGGTAGTTTTAGAATAGTATAAATTCGGTTTAGTCAGATCAGGGAGAATTAGTGTAGCCTGTGAAACGTAGGAGAAGCAGTTCCTTGTGGAACCAGGGAGTTTTATTTGGCTGGAGTTAGAATCCCTTAGAATTAGAAATCCTTTTTTATCTTTATTTATTTTAAATAAAGTTTATTTTTCTATAACAAGAGTCTCTTTAGTGTTCCTTGTGTCTGGCTCAGAAGGGAAATTCATTTATAAGCTTCACTTCACTTTATCACTGAAGTTACTTTTAATTACATCTATCAAAAGTATCTGAAGCAATTTAAACCTTTATTTCCATAGTTTTTGTCCTTTATTTTTGTGCTCACCCCATAATTATTTTTACAGTTTAGATCAAGATACCTTGATAATTTCAGAATACCAAGATAAATTCAGAATAGATAAATGACAAATATAAAGAAGGAAACTATAAGTAAGTTAGGTGAATATAGAATAATATACCTGTCATATCTAAGGGAAAGGAAAGAATTTAAGACCAAGCAAGAGATAGAGAATATTACAAAATGTAAAATGAATAATTTTGATTACATTAAATTAAAAACTTTTTGTACAAACAAAACCAAATGCAGCCAAGATTAGAAGGGAAAAATTTTTATAACAAAAATCTCTAACAAAGGTTTAGTTTCTCAAATTTATAAGGAGCTAAATCAATTGTATAAAAAAATCAAGTCATTCCTCAATTAATAAATGGGCAAGGGACATGAATAGGTAGTTTTCAGATAAAGAAATCATAACTATCAATAAGCGCATGAAAAAGTGTTCTAAATTTCTCATAATTAAAGAAAGGCAAATCAAAACAACTCTTAGGTACCACTTCACACCTAGCAGATTAGTCTATATGATAGCAAAAAAAGTAATAAATGTTGGAGGGGATGTGGCAAAATTGGGACACTTATGCATTGCTGGTGCAGTTGTGAATTGATTCAACCATTCTGGAAGGCAATTTGTAACTATGCCCAAAGGGCTTTAAAAGACTGCCCTTTGATCCAGCCATACCACTGCACTACTGGGATTATACCCTGGAAAAAGAGTTGTACAAAAATATTTATAGCCTTTGTGGTGGCAAAAAATTGAAAATGAGGGGATGTCCATCGATTGGGAAATGGGTAAACAAATTGTGATATCTGTTGGTGATGGAATTCTATTGTTCTGAAAGGAATAATGAACAGGAGGAATTCCATGTGAACTGGAACGACTTCCAGGAATTGATGCAGAGTGAAAGGAGCAGAACCAGGAGAACATCATACACAGAGACTGATATACTATGGCACAATAGAATGTAATGGACTACTAATAGCAATGCAATGATCCAGGACAATTTTGAGGGACTTATGAGAACAGAGAAAGAACTGTGGGAATAAAAATGCAGGAGAAAAACACATTACTGATCCCATGGTTCAATGGGGATATGGTCAGGGATGTTGACTTTAAATGTGCACTCTATTGCAAATATTAATAATATGGAAATAGGTTTTGAACAATGATACATGTAAAACCCAGTGGAATTGCTTGTTGACTCCAGGAGGCGGGGAGGGAGGAGGAGAGGGAAAGAACATGAATCATGTAAGCATGGGAAAATATTCTAAATTAATTAATTAAATAAAGAATTTAAAATGATAGTAAGATATTTGAAATTTAAAATGATAATTGGCTTTGGGCCATGCCTAATATTTTACTGGTTTATGAAATTCCCAGTGAAAGAACAGTTTCTACCAGCGCTTGCCAGTACCTACTTTGTGATTTATAATTTTAGAGATTTACCTAGGCATGGGGGGAGGCACTGGGAGTTTAAGTGGCTTGTTCAGGGTCTAAAAACTAGTGTATTTCAGAGCAATAATTTGAATTCACATCTTCCTTTTATAAGGACAGTCATAAATGCAATAGTGATTCCTTGCTGCTTTTTAATTTGTCAGGGCCAATTTATCAATTAATCTTCAGATACTGATAAGAGTGGGACAGTTAGGTGATGCAGTGGGGAGAGGGCGTAGAGTTAGGAAGACTTATTCCTAAATCCAAATATGGCCTTAGATACTGACTAGCTTTGTGACCCTGGGCAAGACACTTATTATTATTATTTGTCTCATTTCCCTCGTCTGTAAACTGAGCGAATTAGGAAATGATGAACCACTCTAATATCTTCACCAAGAAATCCCTAAATATGATCACAAAGAGCCAGATTTGACTGAAATAACTGAACAACAATAACACTGATAAGACTGTGATATTTTCAGGTTCTGTACAAGTATAAATGAGACAAAAAATTGAGGTTGACCAAACATCTGAATTACTGGCTCCATGTAGCTAGAGCCCTAAAATGTAGATTCAGCTAGGCTGAATTATGGAAGTGAACTTGAGGAAAATATTGTATGCATTTATTTAAATTCACTGCTTTCCCTGTGCAATGAGATTTATGCTTACAGTTGAACAATCCTGGCACATCCAGTTATATAAGTTACATAAGTGACTCCTTATGTAAAACAAGAGGAATGTAAAGACAAATAAACAAAGAAACTGAAATTGGCTCTGGGATATTAAGCAGGAAAACGATGAGGGCTTAGAGGATACTTTTGTTCAAGTGGTGAAAAAAAGAAGTTCATAACACAAATATTTGCAGCCTTTTAGAAGCGCAAGTGATAGGGTTTCTAAGGTCCTATTCAGAGTTAACATTCTGGAGGTCTGTGAGAAATAGCCAAAGAATTCTTTAGATAGATATACAATAGACAAGTCTCTTAGGAAGTATTTTAAATTTCTTGGGTAATAAAAATCATCAATAATAACAATGTTAATAACATTTGAGAATTCCCAAGTTGCTCATTATTAAAAGGCTAAATCACTCATATTCTTTAGGTTACCTGACTGGGAGTCATGGAAGATCAGTGTCAGGAGAATAAAAATGGAAGGTGATCTGCATAATACCTGATTGGCATTAGCAGTGTTTTATCATTAACAACAGTTGTGGAAGAAGTATAAAGAAAAATTATCCTCAAGGTCATGACTATCCAAAAAGGAAGGCTACTCATATAATAAGGAACGATTATATAGACAACTCAAATGCTATATTGTTGCCTTGGAGGAATTATTAAAAAGCAAACAACTGGAGAGGTCTTCAGAGTGTTAGACTGGTTCTTTATAGACAATTTAAAAATTAGACACAAGTTGTATAATAGAAAAATGTATGGATAAATTGCTATCTGCCCAAGTGGAGGGACTCTCCACACTGATGAAACCAGATATAGAACCCTGTAAATAATGCTGTTGGCCAGTGAAGGACTGAAGATTATGTTTGCTGAAAAAAAAAACCAATTACAGTTAAATTACTGAGTTTTACTATATGGAACAGAAGCCTTGTTGAAATATTGCCTACAAAGTTAATTTTTACTTATAACCAACCCAAACTTCCCTCTGAATTTCATAGTAAAATTAGATATATGTTCCTCCAAGTAGAGTCATCAGGGCTGGTGTTGGGATCAGGAAAACTTAGATTCAAATGCTCCCTCTGACACTTATTATTAGTTGTTTCTTTGGGTAAGTGTATTTTCCTGTGTATTTTATACAGAACTTAGTAGGACTTACCTACTAAATGATAGATTAAATTGTGAGAATGTCTATTTGCTTCAGTGTGTGTGAGAGAGAATGTAGGAGGCTAAGTGGAAAACTAGGACTCCAGAAACCTGATAATATAATCATAAAAAATGTAACAGACAAAAATGTTATATTTAAAAACAACTATGTGTGAGAGGAGTAGGAATGGAACTATACAGAGGAAAAGACATTAGACGCCTTGGCTCTGTTAGCATGCAAATTATTTCACGTTATTAAAAAATAATATGGATACTGAACAATGAGTGACTCAGCCATATTTTTCAGAATCTGATTTCCATTTTTACAACTGATCACTGTGCTTTATGTATCTGAATCCACAGGTGAGGAGGACATCTGTTTTCCTTAGGATAAAGTAAGTACTAAGCTTTACAGAGAATACTAAAAAGAAAAAAAGCCAAACTTGAAACACTCCAATTCCTCAGGAAGAAAAAAAATTCAGCGTGAGTCTTCAGAGGGCAAGGATTTGGGCAATAATCTATTATTTGCTGTTCTTCAATTCTGAATCCCTTGCTTTTTGATTGATGCTACCTTTTTCATTTAGTTTAAACTCTTGCAACATGTCAGCCTTGGAAGGCTGACCTGACAGATGCCCAGGGGATAACAATGTCATTTCCAAACTCCTCTTTCTATACCTCATGGCCTTTGTTAATAGAATCCAGAATATTTGTCACTAACCAGCTTGTCAGCCAACCAGATGGGCAAAAAATTCAATTCTACTCATGGAAATATTATTCCGCCTCAGGAAGGAGGATGTTGAGTTTAGAGGCAATCAGAATTTGTTTTTGAAATATACAGATTAGCATTTTGTGGAGAATTCCCAGGACACAGATGGTTCTTTCATGTCACTGTCGTATGTGGCCTCTGTTGGGTTGCAATAATTCTTGAGTGGATTCCCAAACCCTTCCCTTTTCCAACAAGGGCAGGGGCTGGATTTTTTTCCCCTTGACTGTCAGTTTTTATGAGAACATCTGATATCTCTGGTAACTACTTACTGTTTTTGAGAAACCACTACCAGGAGAGTATCAAATAAACTTTATAAATTGATGGGCACCAGACAGGGTTGAACTCTCTTAACAAAGCAGGCCAGACGGATTCCTTTGATGCCAAATCAGTAAGCAGAGTTTCTAGGAGTGGGCAGTCAGAGTTGTTTCTAACCTACTCCTCAAGACTGATGCCAACAAATGCAAGAGACTCCACAGACAACTGGGCAAATTCTGCTTTGGTTGTGAGGGTCAGAAAAAAATGAGCATCCCTAAATCCTTTCCTCATACTAGCAAAAGAAGCATTCCACATTTCCTCTGCTTCATGGATACCAAGGATACCAGAGAAGAAACCAAAATACCAGGTGAGATGGGAAAAAAAACCCTCCCAAACCCTCAACTACCCGACCACCAGTGTTAATGTACATATTTAAAGTGGCAATTTATTAGGACAGCAGTTTGTAAATCTCACAAGAGATAAATATGAACTATGGTAATTTGTTGATGGATTAGTTCATTGCTGCCTACCTAGGTGGTATAATGGATAGATCACTGGCCTGGGCTTGAAGTTAAGATGACCCAAGTTAAATCTTGAATCAGATACTTACTATGTGACTTTTTTGTCTCAACTATAAAATGGGACACATACCTCACAGGGTTTTTAGAGAGATCAAATGAAATATCTGTAAAGCATTATTAATACAATGTTCATATAGTCCCTTAATAGATGTTCCCACCCACCCCTTTCTCTTGGCTTCTGCCTTAAGGCCAACATTCTGTTTCTTCCTGAGAGTATCAGAGATTTTTCTAAAATACCAGTATAATTACTCCTTATTTTTCAAAGGATGATGCCCTGAACATTTTCATTAACCTCTTTACTTTCCACTACAATGATGATATACTTAATGGATCTAAATATCAGCAATTGTGCTTCAGCATACTTTAAATTATTTCTTAAAATTAAAATTTACCCATATCATGATTTTTATTAAGGTCTTAGGTGATTGTGGTCAAGACCAATGTTGATTTTGAGGATGAATTTGTTTAGCCTGACAGAATTTTGGACCTAAGAATAATTAGAATTGTGCACACTGGCCACTAGTATACTCTGTCTGTCTGTCTGTCTGTCTCTGTCTGTCTGTCTGTCTCTCTCTCTCGGAATCCCAAAGAATGCCTTTTTTTTTTAAAACAGGATTTGGTTAAATAGATGAAGGGGAAAAGGGTCCTTTTCTAGTGTATGCGAACTGTCCACCTGTGGGGATGGAGGAGGGCAGATAAGTTGATGGACCTCCTCTTTATGAGCTATCACCAAATAAAGATGTCTTGTGATGCCCAAGGGAGGGGCTGAATAACAAGCTCCTAAGAATCTATTTATTAGGCTGCCTGAGTCAGTTGAGGTAGCCCTTCATTGCGAGAGAGCCATGGAGACCTGTACCATTTTATCGGTTATGATGGCCTAACCAAAAATCCAGGTATAATCAATAAACTTATTTTTACTCCAAAGTCAGTCTCTTGAGATAATTTTAGTCATAACACTTTGCATGTGAGTTTGGCACAGTGGAAAGAGCCTGGGGCTGAAAGTCAAAAGACCTTGATTCCAGGCCTCCATCTGCCAGGTATGGCCATGTAACCTTGGACAAGTGACCTAACCTATAAGTAAAAGAGGGATGACAGAATATCACTTGCTCCATCATTTTCATTGGGTTCTTGTAAGGCTCAACTGAAACAAGGCATCTGAAAGTGCTTTGAAAATATGGTTACTTGAATGGAATTAAAGTTAAGAGAGAAAAACTGTACAATTCAAAGACCCTTTGCCAGTCTCTTTCCTGCCCTTAATCACTTAGGGTCATGGAATCATAGATTTGAATCTAGAAGGAATCTTTTTGTTGTTTCAGTTTTATATGACTGTGACACCATTTGGGGTTTCTTAACAAAAATGCAGAAGTGGTTTGTCATTTCCTTCTCCAACTCATTTTACAGATGAGGAAACCGAGGCAAACAGTAGAGAAAGTAAAAAGAGAACCATGAAAGGCTATGTATAGTAATGTCAGACCCTTACTCAATTTTTTGGCTTTGCTTATTTTATGGAACTTCTGTCCTAAAGATCAATTCTTACTCTGTCTTTGCTCTTATGTTCCTTAGTCTCAATCATACTTATTTACAAATAAATTTCCCTAAAGAAGTAATTTTTAAAAGCTTTTTTTGGTTTCAATTTCAGCTTTTATTTTACACAGTATTCTGGGAATTCTTGAGAAGAACGGGGAGCTCTCCATTGTCACAAAACTAAGTAGAAATAGAAAAGAGAACAAAAGCAGCCCTCGACAGGGCTTCCTCCCTAAACTGGAACAAAAAATTAAAAACAAAGCTAGCAAAGAATAGAAAATAGTACATGAAACTGCATTTTCTAACCTGACAGTAGAAGGGTATGACATTTGCTAAATGGGAATGGGAATTATTAGTGTAACAGCCTGAAAACTGTTGTATTATTTGGACCCATCATGAACTTTGTTTTTCAGAAATCTGTTTTTTGAAGCTTGAATGGAATTGTGTCAGAAATTGAACAATATGGTTTTATCTGCTCTATTATTTATTTTTGAGTTGGAGAAATCATAGTACTTCATTTGGGAAGGACAATAAGGAAATGTATCCTCAGCAATAGATTTAAGGAAACAACAATTTATTAAGCAGCCACTACATGCCAAACACTGTACTAAGCACTTTAAATATATTATCTTATTTGGTCCTCGCAATAATCCTGAAAGGCTGGTGCTGTCATTATGTCCATTTTAAATTTAGTCACCCAGCTAATAAGCATCTAAGTTCATATTGAACTCAGGCCTTCCTGACTCCAAGATCAGTGTGCTATCCAGCTGCCCTGAATTTGATTTATTTCAAATTTATCTTTTTACAGGCTCGTGAATTGATTGCCATGGATACTCCTTCCACATGTGAAAATCACAGTCTCTCCAGGTTCCAACAACCATTTTTGTGAGTTGCAACCAACAAAAAGAATGAAAGAAAAAAATCATTTCTCAATGGCTATCTTTCTGGTGACAAAAGCTTCTGTCAAATGATCATTAAGCATTTCTTAAACATCTGGGACTGTTGAACATCTGGGCATCCGGAGAGAGGAAGTCTTGAATGTATGAAAATCAGTAAGGTCAGTCTGGTTAGATCATGGAGTGTGGGGAGAAAGGAGATATGTAATAAAACTGCAAATATAGGATGGTGCCAGGCTATGAAGATGCCAAAACTGGAGGTTATAATAATAACTAACATGTATATAGTGCTTTAAGGTTTGCAAAGTGCTTTACGATGATTATCTCACTTGATCCGTACAACCTTTCTGGGAGTGCTATTATTTTTCCTGTTTCACAGATGAAGAAACTGAGGCTGAGGGAGATTAAATTATTTGTCTGGGGTTACACATCTAGTAAGTATCTGAGGCCATGTTTGAGTCTGGTTGATTCAAGGTAAAATTCTCTACCCACTATGTGATCTACCTGGCTAGGAAATAGGGAGCTATTAGAATTTACTGGGGGCAGCTTGGTGGCACAAAAGCATTGTGCTTGGTGTCAGCTAGACTCATCTTCATGCACTAAAATTTGGCCTCAGACACTTATTAGCTCTGCTGATTTGGGCAAGTCACAATCCTGTTTTCCCCAGTTTCCTCATCAGTAAGATAAGCTGTAGAAGGAAATGGCAGAGCACTTCAGGATCTTTATCAAGAAAACCCCAATGGGGTTATGAAGAGTCAGAGATGACTAAAAATTACTGATTGGCAACAGAGTTTACTGATTGTGTATGTGTGCAGGTGATATGGTCAGACCTCAGGAAAGTCACTTTTGGCAGATTTGGGGAGGGCCAATTGGAATGGGTTGAGACTTGAAGTAGGCAGACCAATTAGGAAGCCACTGGAACAGTCCAAATAAAAAGTGATAAGAGCCTGTAGTAGGCGCATGTGTGTGGAGATAAGAATACTATTCCAAGTTACTAAACAGATATGTGAAAGAGAGTCTGTAAGTAGAAATGACAAGATTTGAACTAGACGCCCTATAGATGTCTCAAGCATGTCCAGGAAAGAACTCATTATCTTTCTTTTTAAAGCTACCCAATTTCTGAACCTCCTTGAAAAAGGTTGAGGGCATGATCATCCTTCAGTCTTTCAGGTTAAAAACTTCACTTTCTTTCTTTTTTTTTCCTCTTTCAACACCTCTATAGTTATCAATTGTTGAATCTTATCATCTCTAACCTACTCACATAGTCAATACCCTAGTTCAGGTCTTCATTATCTCTCTCCAGGATTGTTGAAATAGTCTCTTATTTGGAATCCCTGCATCAAGTATCTCTCCACTCCAATTCATCTTCCATATAGCTAAGAAAGTGATTTTCTCAAAGTGCAAGCCTGATCATATCTTTTCTACACTTATCCCCACCCCCAACTCAACAGCCTCCAGTGGTTCCCTATTGCCCCTAAGACCAAAACAAGGTATGGTGTTTAATCTCTTTCCCAGCCTTACCCCTTTCTACCATTTTAACCTTCCTCTATAATTCTTACCTCTTACACATTCTTTGACATGGCTATACTAGCCCAGTAGTTGTTTCCTACATTCACTGATCTAATTACCTCTATACCTCAGCATTGGCTTTCTCACATGTCTCTTGGAATCCCTGCTTTCTTTCCAGCCTCTGCTGTTGTGCCACCTTCTTTAGAAAGCCTTTCCTGATCCCTCTCCTTCCCAACCTGTAGCTACTAATGGACTCCTTCTCAAATAACCTTGTATTTATTTTGCATATACAGGTATCCCTTCTACATTGCTGGGGTAAGGGAGGTGGAGCCCCAGTGATCTTGAAAATCCAAGTAAAGTTTTTTGGCCCTCTCAGCATTCCAGAGAAATCTGATTTTTTTCTTTTTCTTTTATGGAAGGGTTTACCTTAATTTGAAATTTGGGTTAAGTATTTGGCCATAGGCTATATATAGGAAAAAGAAATACATAATACAAAATGAATTTTTAAAAATTCTAAAATTAAAACAAATTTGGAGAGAGTATTAAAAGATAAAACAGGTTGATGTTATAAAGTACTATATGTAAATTTTATAAATTTCTGAGTTTCTAAACATTTTCTGGGTCATCTACTGGCTTTCATATGCCATCTGAAGCTTCAATAAACTTTCCCCAAATCCCCATTTAATTTCTTATGATACATTGTGATATACTGAGACCACAATGGGGAAAGTTGTGATGTCGAAGGATTACTTGTATCTTGTTTATACTTATATGTATATGTCTTTTCTCTCATTAAAGTAAATCTTTGATGGTTTGGACCAGTGATTCCCAAAGTGGGCACCACTGCCCCCTGGTGGGTGCTGCAGCGATCCAGGGAGCGGTGATGGCCACAGGTGCATTTATCTTTCCTATTAATTGCTATTAAAATAAAAAAAAATAATTTCCAGGGGGCTTAGGCCAAAAAAGTTTGGGAACCACTGGTTTGGACTATTTCCTTTTCTTTAAATCTGCTTTGAAAACACTGGCAGATACACAATATACTCTTTCTCTCCCTCCTTCTCTTTCCCTCCCTCCCTTCCCCCCCCCCGTCTGTCTCTCTGTCTCTCTTTTAAACCCTTAACTTCTGACTTAGAATTGATACTGAGTATTCGTTACAAGGCAGAAAGAAGATCTGTAAGTTGGATTAAGTGACTTGCTGAGGGTTGCACAGCTAGGAAGTGTCTGAATCCAGATTTGAACCTTGGATCTCCTATCTCTAGGCCTGGCTCTTTATAAAAGGTATCTGGCTGTTTGCATTTGTGATGGTGAGGATATGCTGATAGAGAGACTATTTCTGGAGTGGTCAGTCATGACCAGTTCAACCATACTACATGTGGTTTCCTGAGATTCACCTCAGCCATGACAATTAGCATAATACTTTAGGTCTAGAATATAGAAAAAATAAGGCTTGTGATAAAATAAATTAGGTTTCAAGAGGAAGCACTGTTTATAAAAATCTGAAATTTAATACTAGCAATTACTATTGAGATCTGATCATAGAACGAGAAAGCTAAGATGTACATATCGATGTGGCATCATCTTGCCACAAATTTGTTTTCTATTTTGGTATCAGTCTTTTGTGCCATGTCCTTTTTTTAAATAGCTCAAGCAATATTTTTGCTTCAGGAGTCAGATGAAGGGAAGTTTCACATTCTCTGTTGTGTTGTTGAACAAATACAACACCCCCACCCCCAACTGTGGTCCTGTATCCCAGAAATTGGGATTGAAAGCAAAAAGAAACTTAAAATTTCCGTGGCACATTGGGCTGGCCATGGTAGAATGTCATCATGGCAAAGAGATAGCGAAAGTGGAATCTAAGCTATGAGAGATAAGTTATGAGGCAAGGGACCTTGAGTAAAAGGCAGGCCACAAACAGGGCCAAAAACTAAGTAGGTGAGCAGGCTATAAGCCAAACTTGGAGAGGGTAAGCAAGCCAGATTTCAAAAACTGCTAGGCTTCCAGTGGTGACAGTTTCACAGAGCTGCTATTTAGAGCTTAGAACTCAAGGTTCTACGTGCTGTATTATTTTCCCCAGCTTGGAGGAGGGAATTGTGTGTGTATGTATGTGTGCACACATTTGTACATAATGTACATATGTACATAAGCTTTCTTCCCAGACTATACTTAGGGAGAGTTTAGGACTAGGAATATATTCATTTTATGAGTAGTTGCTGAGAATGTTTCTGTTTTTTAATTTTCTTTTCTTTCAAATTAAATACTTTTTCCTGATTCTCTGTTTCTGAGAGGTTTTTGTTAGCACAGTAATCACTGAGACTCTAGAATTGAATTGGCTTTAGAGGTCCCCAATTTCAAAGTGGAATATGGGGGCTCAATCCATATACCTACAGAAAATATTCCTTCTTCAATATGCAGTCTATAAACTGCTAGTCCTTTCTGGGTTCTGGGAGACATCTTTGGCTCTGTTTTCTTATCACCCAAAAAGGGGTCATTCTTTTCCCACTAGCAGAAAACTTACTTTTATGATGCTATTTTAAGATTTTAAACATTAAAGAGAACTTCAATTATTTACATTTCCCTCTCTGGCTTTGTAGAAAAGAAATTAAGTGTCACAATTTAGTGCTGAAACTCTAATCATACAGGTATGGTTTTTGGATCTTCATCCCCAAATTTGAGTGTGAAGGGGCAAGGGCTGGGGAGATTGACACCTCTGTTATCAGTTGCATCATTTCTCTGAGTCTGGTAAAGTATGGGAAAGACTTAGGAATTTTTTGTAGGTTTGGGGTTTTTTGAAAGTACCTGCCAGGCTCCTTCAATCCTGTCGAGAACTCTCAGAAGTGACAAGAAGTCAATAGCTTTGACTGGGCATGACAAGTTCTATTTCAAGTGGTCTAGCCTTGCAATTTCAAGTTGATTGGCTGCTTCTGCATTGGGGCTCACCGAGTCACCTGGAGGTTTAGATTAGTTTTCAAGTACAGCCTCAGTGAGCACACGCTGCAGTCACAAAATCATCCAGGCAAATGTGACAGACTGTAGAAGAAAGTAGGCAACACAAGAATGCCTCGATGGTAGATGCTGGTTTTTAAATGGCAGTGGTTAAAACTTTTGACAGTAGGTAGCCAAAGGCCAAATACCTTTTGTAATGGCAGGCACATTTCAAGTGAGGATGACTAGGAAGAAGTATTTCTGGAATGGGGGAAATTTGGAATGAAGCTTACCATAGGAAATTGGCTACCCCAGTAAAACTTCCAGTTACTGTCTTTCCTAAGAAAAATGAACAAATTCTTGCATTTTGCTATAGCTACACATTGATTTTAGTGAGTGTTCCTTTGTCCTTATAAAACACTTTTGCCCAATCTGACCATCAGTTTTGTTTTTGCTATCTGGGCAAAATAAGTGGGTCTCTAAATCAAAAAGGAAAGTTTATAGTCCTCTCTTCTGTTGCTCCTAAAAGCACATTTGCAATGTCTTCTGCAGAGCTCTAGAGAACTTTCATCTTTTTTTGAAGCTATTTTGGGGAAAAATGTGAGGAAGGATCCAGTGAATGGAAATTATGGAGGTATTTTTGTTGTTCAGTCATTTTTCAGTTGTTCCCAACTCTTTGTCAACCATTTGGAATTTTCTTGGCAAAGATGCTAGAGTGGTTTGCCATTTCCCTCTCTTGCTCATTTTATAGATGCAGAACTGAGGCAAACAGGGTTAAAAGACTTGCCCAGAGTCATAGCTATTAAGTGTCTGAGGCCATATTTGAACTCAGATCTTCCTGATTCCAAGTTCAACATTCTATCCACTGAGCCACCTACCTAACATGAACATGTAGCTGACAGACTACACTGGACAATGGAAGGATCTGTACAGAGATTGAAATAATACTTAATCTAGGATGAGATGTGAGTTCAAGTTCCAAGCTCTGCCATTTATTAACTGTGTGACTACTTGAACAGCTATTCTGAGCCTGAGGTTGTGCAGCTATAGAAGAAAAATCAAGCCACTGGCAAGAGTTACTTCTCAGGGTTATTCTGAGGATTAAACTGATGCAAAACAATTTGTAAATTATGAAGGGCTATACAGACATCAGCTGCTTGCATAATGATTATCACTACCATGCTTATCTCATTCCTTTCCTCTTATGATGAGGTTCAGACAGAAATAGCCTTAGGACCAGACATTATTTTGTTGTTATGCTTTTCTATGCAAAGCCTATAGATCATGGCCCAGGTGTACCTGCTTTTTTCAACCAATTAAGAATATTGAGACAGAGTTTTCAAATCCTTCCTCTTCAGAGGTTATGAGTATTTGGTATGGCAGTATCTAATAAAAACATTGTTCTTAAATTTTATGGATTCATCTTATAGCTGAGCAGTTATGGACAACTATTCCATCTGTGATACTGGTCTGGTTCCAGTACAGTTTATTTGTTTAATTCTCAAGGCTATTTTGACATCTGTATTTGTACTATGGGGATTTGTCATCTGTTTATAGAAAATAATAATGTATAATGCTAGCCACCAGGCCATATCTTGTTAGGTATTCAGTGAGCATTGATTTTTTCCCCATTGGCAGAGATGTTGCATATTTTTAATAGTTTTAATCATAGCTTGTTTCTTCAGTTATCATTATAGCTGGACATAGTAGATAGAAGGCAGCTAGGTAGCATAGTGGATAACAGCACTGGGCTTGGAACTGGGAAGACCCGAGGTAAAATCCAGCCTTAGATACTTACTGGCTCTGTGGCCCTAGTCAAGTTACTTAACCCTTTTTTGTCTCATTTTTCTTATCTGTAAAATTAGTTGGACGAGGAAATGGCAAACCATTCTGGCGTCTTTGCAAAGAAAACCTCAAATGGGATCGTGAAGAGTTGAACATGATTAAAATGATTGAACAATAGTGGATAGAGATTGGCCTTGGAACCAGGAAGACTTGGGTTCAAGTTATGCTTCTGAGACAACATGGCTATGGGACCATGGACAAGTCACTTAATGTCTTGGTACTCTAGGCAATTCTCTAAGACTTTAAGTTTCAGAAAAGGTGCTAATCTGAATTAGCCAGGGTAGCCCTTCAGTGGAAGCTCCCCAGAACAGTCAAATAATATGTCTAGTCCCTATCTCTATCCTCGTCTTATAAAAATGTTCTCTAATCCTCTTCCAGTTCTATCGTTATATGACTCCATGATACCTTGTTTGGGCTTTTCAATGTGCCCTCTAGCTTTAGTGTACCAGCACGCCAGTCTGATATACTCTCATTCATGCATATTCCATTTATTCTGATTTCTAACATATTGTAAGAGAAGCGCCCATAATAGCAACAGGGTGCACACAAATAACTGCTTGTTTGATTCCATGTAAGCTTTCCCCTAAAGCACTGCCTGTTTTTATTTTATTTTTTTAAAGAATGACAAAGTGACTAAAATGATGATCAAATTATCCCCAGGGGTGGGAGGTATTGAAATTTAGCATGAGTATTCTGGGCTCCTGAAGGAGAAGGGTCCTTGCCTAGGCTTAGCAGGAAGCCCCAGCTTGCTAATTCATTATGTTAGTCCCTGGAGGTTCATTCTGGATCAGCTAATTTCATGTTATAAATCTGGTCAAATGTTTGTTTGGGCTGGGGGCCCCGCTGTTTTCATAACTACCAGTGTAAATTGCTACTTCCTCAAAGAGTTGGTCTTCTCAACAATCCAAACTCTTTATCAACAAAGTATGTGATAGTCATGGGATGAAAATTAGGAATTTTATTCTAGCTTGCATGCTTTCATATAAATTAATAACCATTTCCATTTTCCAGGATTTGGGTTCAGTGAGTCTGTTCATCTAAATAATTCTTTCTCACCACCCCTGGCCAATATATTTTGGTGAAAAGATTTAAAAATGAATTATTCTAATATTCACACGGGTTCACAATCTCATTAAAACAGGTATTACTTCTAATGATGTAGATTATAAGCAATCTAAGCCTGCTCATCCTTTGCAACTTTCATCCTTGTCTTCCTCTACATCAGCCACAAGGTGGCTACCCAACATGCTGGAGGCCTTAGTTCAGTTCCCTCTACATTGTGTTCATGCCAACAAAGTATTAGAGACTCTCTTTTGATCATATTATTAACTTTTACTATACGATCAGCCCAATCCTCCCTCACCCCCAGCCATACATTTATGACAGACATCCTTTAAGCTACTTCTCCCGAGTTAATCTTTTTTTTGCAAAGCAAAGTAGACTTTTCCCTCATCCCATCCCTTTTGGGTAAACCCTCAACTTAAATTCTCTGAAGACAGTAGAATTCTGTTAACTTGTAGGCATTAAAAAAATCACCAGCAGAATATTAGTGTTAAAATATGGGCCTTTCTTTCATGAAGAAATTTAAGATTATCCAAAGAACTGTTGAGTTTTCTCAAGTCTATTGGTAGCATCACAGATAATAGGATTATAGATGTTAGAATTGGAAGAATCCTTAGGAACCATCTACTCTAATATTCTTTTTTTAAGCCTTTACCTTCTATCTTAGAATTAATACTGTGTATTGGTTCCAAGGCAGAAGAGTGATAAGAACTAGGCAATGGGGGTTAAGTGACTTGCCCAGGGTCACACAGTTAGGAAGTGTCTGAGGCCAGATTTGAACCTAGGACCTCCCATCTCTAGGCCTGGCTCTCAAATCATTGAGCTACCCATCTACTGCCAATTTCTTCATTTCTAAAAGATGTCTATATTTGCTCTATCCAGCTCTTTTTTATTTAAAAATTTTCTATTTTTCCATGGTTACATGATTTATGTTCTTTCCCTCTCCTCCTCTCACTCCCCTCCCATAACCAATGAGCCATTCCACTGGGTTTTACATGTGTCATTGTCTATCCAGCTCTTTAACAAATACCTTTCTATATGGAATATATATATATATTCTGTAAGGTGGTGATCTAAGAACCCTTAATCTATAATAGATCATTGTTAGGGTTGGCCAATGGGTCAGATGTAATTAGGCTTGATGGTCATGCTATATATTCTGAAAATAGGAAAATTATAATGAGAATTGGGCCATCACCTACAATATTATAACAGAACTCGTGGGTCTTGCTACCCCAAGTGAAAGCAGATGATACAGGAGCAAGAAAGTAAAAGGTTCCATTCATCACGGATGTCAAGGGCAGATAGGATCTTCTTGTTCCTTCATGATATATGGCTTCTTATCTCATAGTTCCTTTACATGGCTCTGTGTCACAAAGATGTTAGTTTCTTCTAAACAAAGATGGATGAAGGTTAACCTTCACGATCCCCACACTTTGTGAAGTCATCATCATTCTTATGATTTTTTATTTAATGATACTTACATGTGGAGTGGCTGTGTGGTGCAGGGGCTAGGTTGTTAGACTTGGTGCCAAGAAGATGGGTAAAGATCCCTCTCTTGTCACTTACTATCTGTATAAAGTTCAGGCACTAAATTTAAAAGTTTAGACATGTGGGGACTAGAATTATGTCTCCATGTGTTTTCTCTGATCACGATTTTTCTGTATGTATTGTGTCCCCCTATAAAAATATAAAAGGCTGAAGTAGGTCGAATGCTTGGTCTAGAGTCAGGAGGATTCATCTTCTTGAGTTCCAACCTGGCCTCACACACTTACTGATGGTGTGACCCTGGGCAAGTATCTCTATTTACCTCGGTATCCTCCCCTGTAAATTGAGCGAGAGAAGGAAATAACTCACCATTCCTGTATCTTTGCCAAGAAAGCCCCAAATGGGGTTGGGTTAAGTCAGACATGGCTAAAATGAATGAACAAAAACAGTTAGGACCTGAAAAGGGTGGAGACTGGCTCAATTTAGTAATTATATCCCCAATGTCTAATACGCTGCCTGACACAAAGTAAGTATGTGACTATATTGGCCGATTCTCACATTGATAAAACGACAGGTCTTGGATTTGTAAACTCAGAAGACTGGAAAAAAGTATGATACTTCCAGGCAGCCAGGTGGCACAGTGGAGAGAGAACCAGGTGTTGAGTCAGGAGGACCTGGGTTCAAATTTGATCTCAAATTCTACTTAGCTATGTGAGCCTGAGCAAGTCACTTAACCCCAACTGCCTAGCCCTTACTGTTCATCTGCCTTGGAATAAATACTGATTATATACTAAATACTTAGATCTAGATATTTAGATACTTAGGACTGATTCTAGTACAGACAGTGAGGGTTTTTTTTTAAGTATGGTACTTCAAATAAATTGAAATAAACACCAGATAATGAACCACTCAGAATTATTGGTTTTAGAATCTTTGCTATAAGAAGCCTATGTATGCCAAAGAACGGTGAGGAGGCTCCCCACATTGCCAGCCACAGTAGGATTAGTGTTCTCTTTTCCCATTAATGTGGCTTTGTGAGAGTTCCAATTGTATGGGATGAAATTGTGCTTTATCTCTCAGCATACATTAATTAGTATTAGTAATCATAGATTGGCAACTTCCTATAGAAAAGGAGTGAAAGTCAGGTGCCCTTCAGGGAGACACCAATCTTTCTTCATGAAGAGTAGAGAAATCCCTCTCCCCAAGCAGTTATATATATATATATATATATATATATATATATATATATATATATTATACATAAACATATACCTTTAATACACTCTTTTCTAATGTGGCTAGAAGACCTCCCCCACACACTTCTTTTTTATTATTATTTTTTAAACCCTTACCTTCTGTCTTAGAATCAATACTGTATATTGGTTCCAAGGAAGAAGAGTGGTAAGGGCTAGGCAATGGGGTTAAGTGACTTGCCCAGGGTCACACAGCTGGGAAGTGTCTGAGGTCAGACTTGAACCCAGGGCCTCCTGTCTCTAGGTCTGGCTTTCAATCCACTGAGCTACCCAGCTGCCTCCCCTGCCCCCATTTCTTTTGTTCCCATGGGAATAGATTCACATTACCCATGGGAAATGTCTTAAAACTTAAAAGTTATAATCTTGACTTCATGTCCTAAATGTTTCAGCCTAAAAGGCCTTGGACATGCCAAATTCTGAAATTGCAAACTTAAGGAAAGCTCCCATGGGCTTGGAAGCGATGGGAAAACTTAAGGAGGATAGAACAAGATAAAGAAATATAACACAGAAAAACGTTATGTCACACATAGGTAGTGGGCAACAAGAAGAGAAATGTTGTGTTAAATTCCTATAAATTCTGAATTCATGTGAACACCTTAGGAGACTGTTCCTGAGAGATTCCTCCAGACAGTGCTCCCATTTTCTCTCTCCCCCCCTTTCCTAATAAAGCTGCATTCTCTCTACCAGTATCAGTCTAAGTCTCCTGTCTGCTCATTAGAGTGATTTCTGGGGGTACTAGCTCCCCGTGCTCCCAAATCCCACTCCACACACAAGGAAGCCATCAACTGACCCTGTGCTCATGCCGGATGTGCACATTGCCAAGTGGGTTCCTATAATATAGCACATTTTCCTCAATGGTAGTAAAAGAAGCTGTTGCCGATAACATTAGTATCCTTGGAGTCAGGCGTTCACTTAGTTGGTACAATAACACAGATAGGATGAAAGAAGAGGTAAATGGACCTGGCATTTAAGGGTTTAAAAATCCAAAGACTGTCATTGTCAAGAGCTTGTTCTGGCTAAAATGGCCTATAGAGAGCACTTGAGTCAACTCCTATCTTTTGAAAGTTTTAAGTGTTGTGAATAAATGGAAAAAAATGGTTATATTAAGTACTCACTATTTGCCAGAAACTGTGCTCAGCACTGGGGATAATCATGACCTTTATAGAGTGTTTTAAGGATTAAAAATGCTTTCTTTCATGTTATCTAATTTGATTTTATCCTCATAATAATCATGAGGTAGGTGCTATTATCTCCATTTTTACAGATGAAAAAACTCAGACTGAGAGAGGTTAAGTGACTTATCCACTGACACATAAGTAAGTGTCTGAGGAAAAATTTGAATTCAAGTCTTTCTGTCTCTAAATCTAACACTCATCCACTGTGCCACTCCCATAGAAAAATATATAGTTTAATAAGGGAAAATAATACATACTGAGTAGGGGGACAGAGAGGTCAAAGAGAGTTATGACTGGCATTATTGGACAAACGATCGAT
The DNA here is from genome assembly GCF_016433145.1 of Gracilinanus agilis. Classification (NCBI taxonomy): domain Eukaryota; kingdom Metazoa; phylum Chordata; class Mammalia; order Didelphimorphia; family Didelphidae; genus Gracilinanus; species Gracilinanus agilis. The sequence continues at coordinate 192,929,816 of NC_058130.1, forward strand.
ATGTCCTTTCCAGCAATGGTTGTGTCAATATGATGATTGGACTAGTAGTCTCAGCACTAGAACTAGAAAGGTCATGGAGGGTAGAGAATATTCTGTGATATGGCATGGAGATGGCCAGGAAGAGGGGTCTATTGTTTATGAACTACTTATGTTTTCTCTAGCCTTCTTTATTCATGGACTTCTGACTTCTAAAGGTAGGAAAAAGAGGCTTTTGGGGTGGTGGTACTTAGCAGCACTGCTTGGCACATACTATGTGCTTAATAAATGTTTATTGATTGACAAGTAGGGTCTTTTGTGATCCTATATAATCTTTTAATGATTCCAAACCTGTTTAAAATTTGACTTCCAAGGATTCTACTAATAAGCAATGAATGAGCAAGGTCATTATATTTCATTTGAAAGTGGGTTAGAATATAAGTTGGGGTGGGCAGGCACTGAATAGTACCTGACCCAGAATAGGCACTTAATAAATGTTCAATGAATGAATGAATCAGTCAGTTAGCATTTATCAAACACCTACTATATTTCAGACATTGAATTAGTTACTGAAGTTATGGAGTCAAGAATGGAACATTCTCAAAGGGAAAGTTCCTTATCCTGTTTTTAGTATATTAGTCAATTAACTAGAAAGAATTTTAAACATTTACTACATGTCAGTCACTGTGCTAAGAGCTGGGGGTACAAATACAAGTAAAAAGAAAGTCAGTCTCTGCCCTTGAGGAGCTTCCTTTCTAAAGGAGCAAGACAATAAAAGGGGAGCTGAAAAGCAGAAGGTGGAACCTGGTGGCAAAGTTCAGAGAATGGCTAGTCTGGGCCCTTGTTCAAAATGGAGGTTCAAGAAGAACATCCCAGTGGGAGAGGGGGGCTTTGGGGAGTGGAAGAAAGAGGCAGATTAGAAAAGATGAAGTCCAGAGAATGAGGGATGGCCAAATTTCAAATCCAATCAGTTTAAAAAAAACAAACCAATCTCTTCAGAAAGGAACTGAAGCTTAGAGAGGGTTTGTCCAAGGCCACAACCCAAATCAGGGACAGAGACCCATTTCCTGACTCTCAATCCAATGCTTTCCCAGTATTCCAAACTACCTTTTAGTTTAAAAAAAAATCAGTGCTTACAGAAGATCATCAAATCAGTTGTGTATTTCTAATAGCCCATTCAATAAGGTTCCATTGATTGGCATAAAAACTGGTGGCTTATTTGTGGCAGTGAATTGTTGGTTTTGTCTTATCTGATTATATTCATTCTTTTTTTCAGTGTTTGCTATCCCTGGAGGATTTGTGGCCATTTTGTTTCAGGCTCATTCCAAAGGTATTTTCCCTCTAATCACCATTATGACAATCACCATTGCTTAGGTATATCAAGGATGAGTGAATTTCTTTTATCACAGAAGATGAAATTCATTTTCATAGGTAAGAATCAGCTTTGGCTTGAAGTATTGTACTTCAACTCGGAAACTATTAGCTTGATAAGGGTCCAAGTATCTTCCTGCTAGGCATGCACAAAAGGAATGATGAATAAACTCAGATTTTTATATCTTTTCCTGGGGATGGCCCAAGGGGTCTTACTCATCAGGCTCACTGTTAGGTTGTGTATGCCAGGAGAAGGCTTTTCTGTTTCCTGCTTTTCTCAGTTTTCCCTGAGCTTTTCGCTGCATATGTCCATGTTTATTTGTTTACTACATAAGCTAGGCCTGGCATCTGCTCTGCCACTTTCTGCCTTTTCCCTAGCTCTCTTTGTGCCCGTGCCCACTGAGCGTCTGGGAGCTTGTCTGCATGCTGAAAGAGGGTGTCAGGAAATGAGCCTCTCCCAGATTTTTCAGTTTATTTTGTGCAAATCCAAAAGGGTACCAAGTCATCCCTGCATTGGCAGAGAAAAATACCTATGGGGGGTGGTGAAGAAAACAGCTGGAAAGAGATGATATAGCTGTTGAGAACCCATGCTAGCAGAGGGGAAGAGTCATTATGGCTCACTGTTGGTAAACAGTTAAGACCTGGATAGAAATCAGGTTATTTGGAAACATTTTGACTTAGCTCAGCTGTGACACAGTGGTCCATCTCAGAAGTGAGTGACACACAGATAGGTTGATGACAAGTTCTAGCAATCACACCAGCTATTTCCTCTTTCCAGGATCAGTAACATTTTACTTTTTTACTTTTTATGTATGTATCTATTAATGTATCTATAGAATAACTATCTATTTATCTATGTCTCTCTCTTTCCATCCATCCATCCATCCATCTATCTATCTATCTATCTATCTATCTATCTATCTATCTATCTATCTATCTATCCATCCATCCATCCATCTGTCTTGCTAAGAGTTCACCTCATGAATTGGCCCTTATGAATTTTGTGCATACAAGGCTTGTCACATCTTCACTTGTGCCTTCTTTTTCTTTCTTGGTGTACTTAGATGTGCTAGGAATGGCATGGAGCCCCTATAAGCAGGGGCTTTGCAAGATTGATGGCTGCAAAGAGGCAAAGAGGATGTTATTGTCAAAATAGGAGATTGTAGATCACTATTCCAGCTAGGCAACATTCCTTCCTTCTTCCCTACCTCCTTCCCTCTTTTCTCTCTTCTTCTCAACTTTCCTCCCTCCTCCCTCCTTTCTTCCACCTCTGTAGAAATAGTGTTGAAAAAATAATAGCTTCTATCACTCCTCACAAATGCATACATGGGAGACATGGAAGGACAGAGAGAAGGAAATAGCAAAGAAGAGAGAAAAAGTCATATAGGCATCTCTTAGTCAACCACAAATGATTAGGAACATCCTTAATTAGGCTTCTTAACTCACCCTTTCCAGCTTAGATATGGGGTTCGTGATTTGGCTTGTAGGCCCTATTTGCTAATCAGTCATTTCACCTAAGTTCAACTCTTGCCTTTGTCACTTATTAACTTCGTAGAAACAGCAGTAATAAATAATGATTAAAATCAGGTATTTGAATTGTGTTAGTTTCACTTATATGTGCTTTCTTTATTGAATATAAGAATTCATGAAGAAAGCAGCAGGGAAAATTTGCTGAGGATTACTTAAATTACAGCGGTCTCACTTTTTTTTTGCCACACAGAAAATTCTTTATGACTGAAATTTTCAGATAACTAAAGCTTATTGCCCTACACACTAATTTATTTTTAAAAGCTTAAAAAGATATTTTTCCAAATAAAAATGTTCTCTTCTTTCTTTCAGTGGATTATGACCACATATTCTTCTTTTTTTGATAAATCAAGGGTTGCTACAGACTTTCATTACTAGATTGAGCTCTAAGACAGCTTGTTCTCTGCCTACCTTTTTGAGTTTCTGGGTCCTCCCCAAAACTACCATATCACTGGCTGTCAGAGGTGTTTGCCTTTAACAAGTGCTATCACCATATCCTGCTTCTCCTTTCCTGCTTTTAGCCAGGTCTAAGCTAAAAAAAGATAAATGTTAATATCAATTGTCTGTTAAATAAGATTCAATATGGTGCTGAATAAGAGAAAGACTGAAATGGGATGGGAAAGTTTAAGAATTTAGTAGAATTTCATCAGGAACCAGAAAGCTTCTTGGTGTTAACTTTAAGTTTGGATTGTGTTTGTGACAGCTGATGCTGCTAGGTGACTGAATTCTTAATAAATGGGTTTAACTTAATTTCCTTTGTAAAGGATTTTATGTCACCATTTTGGTTGCAGCTCCAAATATGATTCTAAATTATGCTGGGTAATTGAATACCCCAAAACCACACAATGTGACACCATTTGTTTGTGTTAAATAACAAATGAACACATGCTGCTAGCATATTGCCAGAGCCCAGATAACAAGAAGGGTAAATGAAGGTTGGGCAGAGGGCCATGGGTAGTAACTATTGGTGTAAAGATAATGGATGGGGCAGATAAGAATAAAGAAATTAGAATAAAAAACTACCCCAAAGTAGTTGACCCTTTGGGTAAGGGTTGCCAACTGGTTGGTATCAACATGGTGACAGGCGATCTACATGAACTTGAGAAGAGTGAAACACACTGAACCAAAAGAACATCATTTACAGGAACAGAAATATTGTTTGGAGAATAACTTTTGTACATCTACCTCCAGAGAAAGAACTGACAAATAGAAACAACCAAGAAACAGTTTTATATATACACATATCTTTTTGTGATACGATGCCTTCTCTAATGGAAAGAAGAGAGGAAGGGAGTTATCTGAGTATTTTAATATAATAAATCTTAATAAACAAACAAATGAATATATTTAAATTCAAGAAAAAAAGAAGCACGTTGGCAAAGAAAACATTCTAAGAATGGCAGGATGGCAAGGTGGAAAGACTGCAAAAATATATTTCACAAATCAGCTTTATTAATTTAAACAAAAAACGAAGAAAAAAATCTTGTACAGAATTGTAGACAAAACATACTTTTTAATTTTGAATCATGGGTTTGCTACTTATGACCTACCTGTGTAACCTTGGGCAAGTATTTTCTGGAGGCACGCTATTTCCCCTTAATAAAACATAAACCCCTAGACAGCAGAGATTATTTTGTTCTTCATTACTGTGTTGTCAGGGCCTGGAACATATTAGTCACTTAATAAATGCATGTGGAATTGAATTGAATTGAATTAACCTCTCTGAAGCTCAGGTCCTCATTTGTGTAATGAAGACTTTAGACTAAATGACCTCTAAGTCACCTTTCAACTATAAATCTTAGGCACATATAGACAATAAAAGGAATATACATATAGAAAAAAAAGAAGGAATCTTTAGCTTGTCAAACAAAACACCAGAAACTGAGAGAAGCGTTTGATGTGAAAAACTAAGGGATATGTGGGGCAGACATGATGAGTCCAAAGAGAAAAAAGAAAAAAAGATTTTGTGGGATGGGGCGGGGGGAATATTCCCTAGAATTCACAGAGGGATTTTAGAACACCTTCCCTAAAACCTCCCCTATCCCCACAATAGAACAAAATAGACAAGTGGGAACTATAGGCACCCAAGATAAATGACTGGAAGCAAAGGCTATCAGTAATAAGCCATTTAAAATGTGTATTTATTTTCGATAATCATGAGTAATTTTTCCAAATCAAAGTTTAGATTTAGTGAAAGCAAATGATAAATGGAGAGGAGGGGAACCAACAGGATGGTAATGGCCCTTACACAAGACAGAGAGGGTGATGAATGTATTCATTCATGAGTTTGGCATGTCTAACAAGAAAGACCATAGATACAAATATAAGAAGAAATATAGATAAATGAAGACCTTTCAAAAGATACAGGATTTGGGGGGATCACTGTTGAATGTGAATATGTGGGCAACTAATTCACAAATGACCCATGGGGATAAATAACATCCCCTTCCTCTGTCTTACTTGACTCAAAAATAAAGGAAGAGGAGAAACTGTGGAATGTAGGAGGAATAGCTTAGGGGCCTTTACTCCAGGGCAGACACTTGGACAAGGCTGGTCTTGTTTTATATTGGCCCCCAAGATGAAATATCTTTCCCCTTAAGCTGTTTGAATATTTTCATTTCCTTCTCTTTCCTTGTGAGAAATCTCATCAATTAGAGCTTCACCAGGGTTAATAAGGTTTTTCTTTTAAAATACAAATATCTTTGGGAAGATTTTTTTCTGTTGGTTGTTTAGAAATTAATGTGAATTAGTTCAATCAAATTGCTTGTCTCCCAAAAGGAAAGTGAATATTTAACTAATTCAGGGATTTCTAATCTTTTTTCATCGCTGACTGACTTTCAGCAAGCCTTCCTGTATTTTTTATTTGCTATGAAAAGAAACAGATTCTAAAGTTTTCCATGCACACACACATACAAAATGAATCAATTAATTTCAGTTGTATAATAAAATGGTTTTCTAAATATTCTCACATCCCCCTGATGCACTTCTCATATAACTTTCATGAAGTTATTATTGATTCCCAGGTTGGGAACTGTGGAGCTAATGGAAGAAACAGAAGGTGAATGGAGGTAAGACAGAGTGTGGATCCTGGCTTACAGCACTAAGAGCGCAGATACGTACTATTGGTATTATAACTGTACATCACTAGGTATAAAATAAGCTTTTGAGAGTTAGTATGAAAGCAGGGCCATTCTCACTGATATGGAAAACTGCATTCTATATCCCAAACCTCCCAGCCTTAAGTTGATTATTGCCTACAGTCCTTGATAAGAAAAGAATGGAAGGTGCTGTACTGCAGAGAGAAAAGTGTTAGAGTTGAAATAAGAAAAAACAACATCAGAGATTCCAATCTTATTTTTGTCATGTATTATCTGGGAGACCTTGGACAAGTCACATAAAATCTCTGGGTTTCAGTTTCATTTAAAAAAAATGAGGGAGATGAGGCAGCTGAGTGGCTCAGTGAGTTGAGAGTCAGGACCAGAGACTGAGGAGTCCTGGGTTCAAAAATCTGACCTCAGACACTTCCTAGCTGTGCAACCCTGAGCAACTCCCTTAACCCCCATTGCTTAGCCTGGTGATGGCAAACCTATGACACGCGTGGTCATTTTCGATGACACGTGGCCGCATACAGAAAAGTATGGGGCCACATGCCTAGGATGAAACGTTTGCTGTACTGTAGTGTAGACATTCTGTGCACTACAGATGAAAATTCTACCTATATTAATTTACCTATTTTGGTTTATTAAATGCAGTTATATATTACAATTATACATTTTTGTTATTGAAACTATAAATATCGTGAAATTATGTTTTTTTTTATAGTGACACACCACCTGAGTTATGCTCAGTTTTTGGGTGAATTTTGACACACCAAGCTCAAAAGGTTGCCCATCACTGGCCCTTACCACTCTTCTGCTTTAGCACCGATACATAGTATTGATTCTAAGATGGAAGGTAAGGGTTTAAAAAAATGAGGGAGTCAAATAAGAGTAAATGACCCCTTGTGCTTTTTAGATTTAAATCTAGGATCCCATATCATATCCCAAAATGTTAATGGAAACATGTTATTTTTGTGAAGGCAAAATATTAATTTCTGCATGCAGCAATCTTTTTTTTTTGGTATTGGCCACACAGGAATGGGATGGGATCTGAGATAAAAGGATGTTTGTGTGATACCAAGTCAGGGTACATGATATGAGAGGTGGGGAATGCGTCTGGAAGTTTATGGGGAAATTTTGGTTCATCCATTCTGGAACCTTTCTGGTTTCTAGCAGTCCTTTTTATTTTGTATGACTAATAAGGCTGCTGGTCACTTTCAGAATAGAGTATCCTTTATCTAGGAGCAATATTTGAGAAGCTTACAAGAGCCTGAAAATGAAAAAAAGTGGCTAATCTAGGCTTTATCTTATATAATCAGGAATTCATGGATTCCCAGTGATGTAAGTCTCTAGGATGGATATCTCCCTGAAATCTCATCCCCCAAAAGAGGACTGAGGAAGAAATTCAAGCTAATTCAAGAAATATTTACTTAGTACCTCTTCTATGCCAAAGTATGGGCAGCTAGGTGGCACAGTAGGTAGAATTCTGGTTCTGAAGTCAGGAAGACTCATCTTCCTGAGTTCAAACCTAGCTTCAGACACTTGCTAGCTGTATGATGCTGGGCAAGTCACTTCAGTCTGTTTGCCTCAGTTTCTTATCTGTAAAATGAGCTGGAGAAGGAAATGACAAACCACTGCAGAATCTTTGCCAAGAAAACCCCCAAATGGGGTCACCTCTGAAATGTCTGAACAATTGTGTCAGAGTATCCCATTAGGTGCCAGAGACACCCCACATAAGGATGCTTCAAAGCCTAGGAAAATTCTTTCTGGCTGCAAGAATGTGTATATATCCTGATGATGTCTTCCCTATGCAGGACCTTAGTTGTTTTTCAGTCATTCCTAACCCTTTGTGAACCCAATTTAGGTGGGTTTTTTTTGTCAAAGATACTGGAGTGGTTTGATTATTTCCTTCTCCTATTCATTTTATAGATGAGGAAACTGAGGCAAACAGGGTTAAGTGACTATCCCAGGACCATAAAGCTAGTGTCTGAGGCCAGATTTGAACTCAAATTCTCCTTGCTCCAGGGTTGGCACTCTATTCATTGAAATGCACCCTCCCTTACATATAATCTGGTTACACATTCTTTATATGTGTACACATGTTCCTTAGGCATAAATATGTTCTTCCTCCTTACTATGTACTCCTGCAGAATGCACCCTAGGTTTATAGAAGTATTTTACTGTGACTTTTTAGAAAAATGCTACTTCATTAAATTCCTTTACTTTGATCTCCTTTGAGTGATTTGAAAAACTAAACACAAGTGAGCTCTGGTTTTGAGGGGATGCAGATCTACAAAGTACTTTGTCTAGAGGATGTAAATGGGGAGATGCTTTCAGGAATGGCACTATATATATGAGAAATAATACAATCCTTGACTGTGAGAAGCTTATAGTAAAATGAAGGATCATTTAATAACGTCAGGGGACCCTACTTGGGCATACACTGACTGTTTTGGAGCAGTAGCTTCATAATTCTCCAAGACTTGGAGCATCCAGATAGCTCAGCCTGGAGATGGGAGGTCTTGGGTTCAAACTTGGCCTCAGACACTTCCTAGTTGTGTGATACCCCAGCTGCCTATCCGTTACCTCTCTTCTGCTTTGGAATTGATATTTAGTATTGGTTCTAAGACAGATGGTAAGGGTTAAAAAGAAAACAAAGAAATCACCATGACTTGTCATCTAATTTAGTAAATCAGCTTCCTCCCCTTTGCTCCCCAAGATAATATGAAACAATAATCTTCAAGTGTCATTTTTATTCCTAGAGAAAAGAAGAAACCATCAGGGATCACCATTGCCTATCAAACCCTGTATCATTTAAAAATGAATATTTTGAATTTCTTAAAGTATAGTCAAAGGTCATTGTTAGCATTAATTAAATTTCTATACAAGCTGATATACCTAGGGAATCTGAGGGCTAGAGATATTAAGGTTTAAAATCTAATAGACTTTTCCTATGTCTACACGGAAAATTTGCTGAAAGTGAAGTGGTTCTGATTGGCCGGAGGGACAAGGAATTGTGTGTAAGAAATAACGCCTTAACTTTCATTGCACATTCTATATTAAGACTGAAGGTGTTAGTCTCCAAATTTGAGTTATCAGTTAGTCTGATAATGCAGAGTAGGAATAAAATCCAATTATTTTACTCAGAGCAGAAAGATGATGGAATTTAGGTATTCTGTACATTGGATTAAAGCAGATGGAGCCCAAGGCAGTAACATTCTGGGAAAGCTGAGCCATAATGTACTCTTTTATATTTCCTGGGAGTTAAAATACTTTATAGACATTTGTTCTTAGAAAAACTTGTTCTTCTAAGAACAAAGAAATAAATTGATCATTTACTTGGCAGTATAATAATTAGTAGGTCAGCACTTTAGCAAGGTGGAATTGATCAAATTCTATTACTCCCTACTTTAAAACCAATAAATAATTAGCATTCATTGAACACCTCCTGTGAACTAAGAACAATAACTAGGCTGAAATGGCTCTGGGCGAAACAAATAGACAGAAAAATTTCCTTTTACTACTCACATCACTATCCTTTCAAAATTCTCAGAGACTCACTGGGACCTGCTTTTTTTGGTTCATGCCATATATTCTCCCCCTTCCTAGCAATCCTGATTTGAGGGATGGGATTTCAGGGAGATATTCAGCCTAGAATTTTTAAAAATCCTTGCTTTCTGTCCTAGTAACAATTCTAAGGCATAAGAGCAAGGGTTAGGTAAATGGGGTTAAGTAACTTGTCCAGGGTCATATAGCAGGAAGTGTCTGAGGCCAGACCCTCTCAACTCCAGGCCTCATGTTCTATCTACTGTACCACCTAGCTTCTTCTCTTAGATCCCTTTTTTCTTGTTTCATATGTCCCATTCCTTATTCCTTATTATATCATGGTAGAGAAATACCAGTTAAAGATATAAGCTTAAAATTCACTAAAGGCTTAATGAATTAATCTCTCTCTGTCATTTGATTTTAAGGTCCCTGATTTTCCCAGATGAAAATGATTCTTCTTCTTTTAATATTCTCTTATTTTTAAAATCATATTTAAAAAAATTAAAAAGTAAAATTAAAATAATTTAAATTTAAATAAAAAAGCCTTCATATTTCCTTTTATTGCATATGTTCTTTTCCTCTATTAAAATATAATCTCCTTCAGTTCATGGACTATCTCATACCAATCTTTCATTTATATTTCCCACAATTCTTAAGAAAATGGCTTGCATAGATTGCATAGACTGTTTCACTCAAAAATTATAATTTTTAATTTCCTATGTATTCATTATTTTCTATATGAAAAACACTGGGTTAGGCACTTGGGCTATGATGACATTAATAAAATAATCTCTGCCTTCAAGAAGCTTGCCTAATAAATATTTGTTAGAGAAACAATTGTGTAAAGAAATAGCATCTATTCAATAGATATCTGGATTCAAGGCCTCCTTTTGGAGCTGAATAGTGATGTAGCTGTTGGTAAATCTCTTCAAATTTCTGAGTCTCAGTTTTTTGTTTTTGTTTTTTGTCAAAACTTCACAACACAGAGTTGTTCTGAGAGTCAATTGAGGTGATATATTTAAAGCATTCTGTAAACCTTAAAATGCCACAAAAATATCAGATATATTATTATGATTTGTGAAATAAACACATAATAATGAAATTTTAGCAGATGGAGCATGGCATAAGACCATGGAGATAGAATTCTGCACTGCATATATTTTGGGCCAATCCCAATACTAAGCCTTAAGGCTGTCTTTAAATGTTCCTTTTTTTTGCTGTTGTTCAGTTGTTTCAGTAGTATTCGACTCTTTATGACCTCAACTAGGGTTTTCTTGGCAAAGATATTAGAAAGGTCTGCCGTGTCCATCTTTAGCCCATTTTACAGATGAGGAAACTGAGGCAAGTAGGATTAAGTGATTTGCCCAGGGTCTCACAAGTAGTAAGTGTCTGAGGAATGGATTTGAACTTATAAAGATGAGTCTTCCTAACTCCAAGCCCATTTCTCTAACCACTGTGAAATCTAGCTTCCCCATATGTTCCTTAGTATTTTATATAATATAAGCAAAATGGGTGTGGCATTTGCTATACTGTTGCAGGTTATTCGATGATTCTATTTAGGTAGCTAAAATAAAAATTATCATATTTTCTTCCTTAAAGATCATAAGTATTTCTTTGTTAAAAGAGCTGAGTCTATGTCATGTAGTCGAAAACTAAATTTAAAGGTAATGCATATTAAAAAAAACAACAAGGTACAATTCAGCACTTTTTTTCACTAATCATTAATTGACACCAATTGCAGCTTAATTTAGCCCTATACTTAACCTCAGATGCCTCATAATTTGTTCCTTCCTGGTGACTAAAATGTTTATATTCATTGACCTAGAGATCCACTGCTAAAAATAGACATAATCCAAAGAGGTCAATGCTAAAAAAAAAGGAGTCTCATGCATATCAAATATTTATAGCAGCATTTTTTGTAACAATAAAGAGTTGAAAACAAAGCAGAAGCCCATTTATTAGAGAAAGACTTAACAAATTGAGGCACACGCATGTGATGGAATATTGGTGCCCTGTAAGAAATGATGAATATGATGCAAGTATAAGAAGAGTAATATACATTGATGAAAAGTGAAGAAAGCAGAAAACAATATACGAAAAGTAGAGAAACAATTTGCACCATGCCTATGACAAAATGGAAAATAAAATAAAAAGAAAACAACTGAAACTCAGTACTTTGAAATTAGGATAACCAAACTTGACCCTAAAGAAGAGATAAAAGAATGCAAATCCCTTCTTTTGTGCAGATGGAGGGCAGCTAGGTGGAACAGTGGAGGGAGCTCTGGACTTAGAACCAGGAAGACTCTTCTTCATAAGTTCAAATCTGGTCTCAGACACTGACTAGCTGTGTTAACCCTGGACAAGTCACTTAATCATGCCTGCCTCAATTTCCTCATCTGTAAAATGTGCCTAGAGATGGAAATGGCAAACCAATCCAGTATCTATGCCAAAAAAACTCCAAAACAGGGTCATGAAGAATGAGATGTGACTGAAACTACAACAAAAACAACAGAACTAGGGGTATAGAACCTTGTCTATAATCTCTGACTTGGCCGAAGTTTTGCTTAATTCTCCTGGATTGATTTATCTCCCTTCCTCCTCTGTTATTCTTTGTTATAAGGGATGGATTTCAGAAAGGAGAAAGGGTGATATACTGGGAAATAAAGGGGATATAAAATAATAATAATAATAATAATAAACATAAAAATAAAAACATGTTTCTTCCTAACTCTCCCTGAATACTACATGGAGTTAAATTGCTTCTGGCGCTAGTAAAATAGTTTGAGATTTTGGACCATTTTGACATCAAAATCTCTTTCTTGGCTGCCAGTGGTTTCTTTCAATCAGACATAATTATACATGTAGCCCCTTCATGCTACTAGAATTAATCAAAAGGGGCAAAATTAATTTGCTATTCTATTTTTTCTATTTTATTTCTATTTATTATTTTATTTTCTATTTTATTTCTAATTTTATTCATTCATTCATTCACCAGTGATTTTGCCACTCCTTATCTGCTAGGAAATTCCATGTCAGCTCCCTCTGGGTCTTTTGTTTTTTTCCCCTCTTCATATGGCAGAAATGAGGGGAGAACCTTATTGATTAATTGATTGATCTCTGACTTCAAAGCTGACTCTATATTCATTACACTTCAATGCTTCTTGATACAGCAAAAAGAGCATATATATATATATATATATATATCCTTGGGTACATGTTATTTCCCCTGAGAGAATATAAGCAGGGGCTGTTCCATTTTTATCTTTGGGTTCCAGTACCTAGCATGATGCCTTGCATAGGCAGACAAAGCCACCAAGAACAACTCATTTGCCAAGAATGAATTTGTGGTGTACATATACCATGTTCCTCTTACTCTGGGCTATAGTGGTGCCCTGACCACACCCCTCCCTACCTCTCATTTCACCAGAAAATAAAAAACAAATAAAAATAATACAAGTCTTTAATTCTTAGAATATGAAAAATCCAATAATAATAATAATTAAATATGCTTTATGGTTACAAAATATTTATAGGTTCCCTTGAAATGGAATAGCCCCTGTCCTCCAGAAGCTTACATTCTTTCAGGGGAGACAACGTATACCGAAAGATATATACTCTTTGTTCTGTATCAAGGGTCATTGAAGTGAATACTTTTTGACATTTATAAAGTTCCCTGAGGTTTCCAAATACTTCAAGTAATTTAATTCCATTTTAACCTTAAAACCATAGTACTATGAGCTATAAACTATGGGCAAAATTATGCTTCTTTGGTAGATAAAGGAACCAGAGGGGTCAGGTGAGAGCTTCTTTTCAAATGTATTGCTTTTTCTAGTACTAAAAAAGCTTCTAGGTTGCCTTTCTAGTCTTTAACTATTTGTAGCAACAGTCAGCCCCTAATTTATTATATTCTTAAATTTTATCTTTTCTTTATATTTGTGTTGTTTCAAATTAATATTGCAGCAGACATATAATTACACATGATGACTCTGTAGCTACTGGAATAATGAAAATTATTAACATTAATGTATTGTTTTATTTGCAAACAGTTTTTATCCCCATTTTACAGATCAAGATTTGCAAACAAAGTTCTTTATCTCCATTTTACAGATCAAGAAACTGAGGTTGAGAGAGATTAAATGACTTGTCCAGGGTTTAATATGAATTCACTGTCTGTGACAAGCTTCAAACTCAGGTCTTCCTTTCCCTCGATCCAGTCCTTTATGCGTTTAGTCATGTTGAACCCCAAAAGTTCAAATGCTTTCCTGTGATAGCCATTTATTACATCTCTTCCTGAAGGTAAATGTTATTTTCCTCTAATTCCCTTGAAACTCTCACTATTCCATCTCAACAAGTTGTTTATGTTTCATTCTTGTGAGCTGTTCAGCTCTGACGGGGATACTGGGGGAAACTTTCTATTCTGCCTCATCCCTATGCATCCTGAATTGATGGACTGGATAATAATACTTAATACTTTATGTGTTACATCTGCTTCTTGCCTGTGGAATCATCATCTATGAATGAGAAACAGCTCCAGTTGCTGAGCTAATAGAAGGGGGCAAAGCACTCTGATGTTGTAAAAGCAGTAAAATACATTCCAAAGTCATTTGAGAAAGGATTTAGAGATTAATATTTTGTATTAGTCTTTATGATATGAATTCTGATGGTTCGAGCCCCATTCCATTTCTGCTCTTCTCGTCAGGCCACAATGCTTCTGAAGCCTGACGACAGAGTACATGGCATCAAAGCCACTCATCATATTGGGATCACACTTTGGAAACTGCGTGAGGGTTTAAAATAATAATGAAAAAAGGACTCGTGTGTGAAGGTTCTCAAAGCACTTTGCCAATAAGCAGAGTAGAAAAACTACATAGTGGGTAGGAAGAAGACACATAACTCTTTCTGCATTACAAATATCAGGCAGCTTTAAAACTAGCTTTAACTTTAAGATAAGCAATGAAAAAAGTGCCTCTGTCACTTACAGTTAAAACAGGTTGACATCTTACCTATCTAAGAAATGGAAGCCAACTTTGGTCACTGGATAAGTGGATTAGTGGCAGAGTAGGACTTGTAATTCCCTGGCCCTGGAATCAGGGGTATATAAGTTTGGATCAGGTAGGTATCTCAGTGGATAGAGAACTAAGCCTGCAGATGGGAGGTTCTGGATTCAAATATTACCTAGCTGTGTGATCCTGGAAAAGTCATTTACCTCTGATTTCCTAGCTCTTACTGCTCTTCTGCCTTGGAACTGATACTTCGTATTGACTCTAAGACAGAAGGTAAGAGTTAAAAAAAGATATATGAGTTCAAATTCAGTTTTAGACACTTCTGAACTGTGTTACCCTAGGCAGGTCCCTTCAATTCTGTTTTAATTTCCTTATTGCTTAAATGGGTGCCACTTACCTTACAGATGGTCAAATATGTCCAACTGAATGTATATGTTGTGAAGATCAAATATGTACTATACTATGCTTTACGAAACGCCTTTCCCTCATTCATGAATATACGTATATACTTAAGTAGTATGAATTTAAGGAGTACAGAGTAGACAAAGGGTGGTATTAGATTTTTTTTTTTAAACCCTTAACTTCTGTGTATTGGCTCCTAGGTGGAAGAGTGGTAAGGGTGGACAATGGGGGTCACACAGCTGGGAAGTGTCTGAGGCCGGATTTGAACCTAGGACCTCCCGTCTCTAGGCCTGACTCTCAATCTACTGAGCTACCCAGCTGCCCCCGTGGTATTAGATTTTGAGGTGTGCTATCCAACTGCTCCCTGACTACATGATTTTAAGTATATCATTTAACCTCTTAATATTACAAGAAACTCCCTAAATTTGAAGTGGCTAACCATTTGCTGATTTTTACTGTTAGGAGAAATTTTCTTACTGGGAACTATCTAGACCAGTGATTCCCAAAGTGGGCGCCACCGCCCCCTGGTGGGTTCTACAGCGATCCAGGAGGGCAGTGATGGCCACAGGTGCATTTATCTTTCCTATTAATTGCTATTAAAATAAGAAAAATAATTTCCAGGGGGCTAAGTAATATTTTTTCTGGAAAGCGGGTAGTAGGCCAAAAAAGTTTGGGAACCACTGATCTAGACTGATAAAACCCATTAAGTTCAGACCAAAAACAGAAACAACACCACCCCCCCCCCCAATTAAATCAATAAAAGGGACTCTAACAGGGATGGGAGATGGAAATATAAACAAAAAACCCTGCAACAATTCTTGCTTTAAGGGAGATTACATTCTATTGAGTGAAAGTAAGATGTACAGAGATAAGTAATTATAAAATATACTTCTTTAAGTATGATATAACATAGAATATAAGGAACACTGGGCAGATAGTTGCCTCAGTGAATAGAACGCACCACTAGTCAGGAGGACTTGTCTTCCTGTGTCTATATCTGTCTTTAGACACTTGTTAGACATAGGAACCTATACAAGTCACCTAACCTGTTTACCTCAGTTTCCTTATCTGCATAATGAGCTGAAGAAGGAAATGACAAACCAGTCTAGTGTCTTTGCCAAGAAAATTCAAAATGAGGTTAAGAAGAGATGGATACAACTAAAAACAATGCAGAACAACAAATAAAGGGCATTATCAAAGAAATATAGACATGTGGAAAGAGTAGCCCATATGCTCTGTTGGTAGCTATGTATTGGCAAAAGAATACAAGGAAAGCCTCAACCACGTTGGATGGATCCTCTTGGGAGGATTTGTGGGAAGACAGGATGAATCACAAAGATGAGCAGCCCTAGACAAGTTATGATCTGATTTTTAGATGGCACAGCGGATAGAGAGTCTGACCTAGAGTAAAGAAGACCTGATCTAGCCTTTGACACTCACTAGGTGTGTGACCATGGGCAAGTCACTTAACCTTTGTTTGCCCGAGTTTCATCATCTATAAAATGCAGATAACAATATCAAATAGCTCCCAAGGCTGTTGTGAGGAACAGATGAGATAATAATTATAAAACACTTAGAACAATAGTACCTGGATCATAGTAAACACTAAATAAATATCAATCATGATGATGATGATGATGATGAAAAAACCACATTGACATCACAGATCTATTACTTATAAAGGAAATATGATGCAAGTTGGAGGGGGAAGTCTTTTCTGGGGATCCCTATCACTTTAGTTCATTCTTCCAAGTCTTGACCTTTTGCTTTTCACAGCAGTGAAGATAAAGTAAGCTTTAACAGATCAGAAAAGCTCTCCTTAAGGCTGTGTATAGCAAATGGGTAGCAACTGCATGATCCCAGGAAAGGGTCTATCACAGAAGTACATTAAGGAGTTTTAATTTTTCTATTTTTCTGTTTGTACATCAACTGGCACAGTTTTCTTTCCTTTGGACTTTTCAGGAAATTAGCAAGTGAGTTTTGGAGATCATTAAAAGGAGGGATGCCCAATTTAGCCTGATTATATCTGCATACTACTAATTATGAACTAGGGCTGTGGTATGACAGAGAATGAGAGACGACAAAGGAGACGCCTATGTAGAAGGATAGAAAAACAATCATGTGATCCTAAGGGAAACCTTAGAGACCAAAGAACCCCTGATAGTAACATTTTACACTGGGGAGAGATTTGCACTTTCTCCCCAAAGAGTTCTACTCATGATCTCATTTGCTTCTCATGACAACTCAGTGAGGAAGGTTAAAAGAAGGCATTATTTAATCCATTTTACAGAGGTACAAGTGGTTAAGTGATTGGCCCAGTTCATAAAAATTTGGGCACAGTTTGGGTCAGATCGAGATCTTGTGATACCTTTCTGGGTGCTCTTTTCCTTTTTTATTTTTTTTTCGATTTTGTATCTGTGGTGATCAGTATAGTTCCTTGCTCATAGTAGGCACTTGGAAAATGTTTGTGTTATGTACCATGTACATAAAACCTCCCCCAATAACCCCCATATACCTGACTGATGATGCACTGATAACATGTAAGCTAATAAAAATGACATTTATTTAGAGCTTCAGAGTTTGCAAAGCATTTTTATATGCATGATTTCACTTAAGCCTCGCAAGAACTATATAAGGGATATACTCTCAAGTATTGCCATCCCCATTTTTTAACATGATTAAACAGGCTTAGAGATTGTGACTTTCCCATAGTTATATAGCTAATAAGGACCAGAGGCAAGTTTTGATGGTTCTAAGTTTAGCTCTCTTTCCACTATGACATGCTGCCTCTAACTTCATACTGAGTTAAATAGTCTGGCATAGGAAAGCCCAGGGGGGTCATCTTTTAGCTAACTCTGACAACTATGAGATCATTTGAAAAAAAACCTCTTCTATCCACTGGTTTCCTGTAAGAAAATCCTCCATCAGTTTCTGTGATCATTCTAGTTTCTAGGAATTTCCTGATTTTCCATATCCACTAGGATATGAAGATAAGAATCATTTAAAATGTACATGAAAACTGGATTTCCTTAGAAAAGAATTATGATTTGATTAAATTTCCTGCAGTAAATAATTGGTCATTTAAAAAAACCTTTCCAGGAGACATTTCCAAGCCAGGATCTAAAGGGAAATAGTCATGAGCCATTTCCATAGAAATGCAACCACATTTGACCTTATAGCCCCCAACTGGGGCTACTCAATTTTAATCTGAACAGGCTTTTGAGCCCATTTGCAGGGGCACTGAGAAATTTATATTTCCTGTTAGACTTATCACCAATTATTAGTCCTGGCATAGAACGATCATTAGCATTCAGCAAGAAGAAAATCAATGCTGTTGGTGTGAGGCATGACATTACAAGCTCATAGTTTTACTGGCCTTTTCAGGCAGAGGAATATGGAAGATGAAACATGGTCAAGTCATTGAATTACAGAGGAATTCCCCCATCAGTCTTAGAGGGAATGAAGACTTGGAGCAACCTTCATGTAGCAGTAGCCATCATGACACTCAGTCCCAAGCCCAGAATGAGTTTTGTGCAGGAACTTCATAGACTGCTTGCCTGTTTCCCACAAGCAGTTCAGACTGTTATTTCTTTATTTCCTCTCTTCTCCCCTGACTTTTCATCCCTAAGTAGAAAGCTGTTGAAGTTAGTTGAAGTTTCATTAGGCCAGAGTTAAGGAAATGATAAATTATGCTATTTGGAGAGGGGAAGACTTGGGTTCAAATTTGGCCTCTGATTGTTACTTGCTGTGTGACCATGAAGAATCATTTAACCTCTCTAAGAGACTTAGTTTCCTTATCCATAAAATGGTGCCAAATACATATGCTATCTGCTTCACAGAGCTGTTGTGAGGCCCAAATGAAATATGGTATAAAAGCACTATCTGGACAAATCTTATTAAGGTCCTATTATTTTTGTGCTTCCTAAGAGGGACTCTTGCATGACAGAAGTAATTTTCATACACATTTGAGGTATCTTGATATTTTTTGCACTTTTTATTTTATCTTTCTGAATCAAAGTCAAATGTAAATTGAACAATAATTCAACTCACCATTTTTCCTCCACCAGAGTGGTTTTGTCTGAAACTATTTGACAGTAAGCTTCATGAGGGCAGAAACCATGTCACATCTAAATGGTGTAGCTTCCCCAACTCCTTTCACAATTACTCTGAACACAAGAGGTGTTTAATCAATGTTTATTGAATTAACCAGAATCTTTGGATTTGTTCTGGACTGGGAGGTATGGCCTTAGAGTCCCCAAGAGTCCCACTGAGGGAGGAAGAATGTCTACTATTAGTAATCTCAGGAACTCTGAACTGGGTTTAGATTAAACTCCCTAGAATAGAAGAGATTAGCTTTGATTCGCTCCTTCTTCCATTTACTGGCCAGAAAAAGCACTATTAGTTGCAGTTTGGTTGAAGCCAAGTTGAACCCTGTACTCTTGAGGTAGATCTTAGGGTCTACTGAACAATGGATTAAATTCTTAGAAATATTTCCATTCCATTTATCTACTCGTGACCTTTCTGGATAGAATACGATTATAAGGCGATGGTGCAATGTCTAGAAAGGAGAGTGGCTCATCATCGGTCATATGAAGAGGAAGGTGCTGAAAGAAGTCTCCTGTCTTATTTAAGCATCCATTTTCTACTTTGTTTCAATGCCGCGTTGTATATTAGCTTTGTTCTCCCTGCCACTGAGGATATTTGACACTGGACATAAATGATTCACCACTGGGAAGCGAAATGAAATCCCAAAGCTAAAATCAGGTTAACCGAAGCATGTCTAGTAGGGAAGGACACTTGAATTTATTTTGTTTATTCTAGTTAATACGTCCTGATAACAACTTCAACAGTTATAATTCTTTAAGCACCGAGACAAATATTTCATGAAAAAGACTGAACAAGCAACATCACAGTGAATTCAAAGGAAAGAGTAAGGAATCAGCCCTGGATCAGGGAGATTATGAGCTCAAATGGCAAAACACACAGATGTGGCAACACTCACAATAGTGCCAAGCTAGAATGTGCTTGTGCCTGCCAAGAAGTGGGGCCAGCATAGATACTCCCTGCTTCCTGACTACTTCCAGAGGCTTTCCTTCTCTTTCCAGACAGTAAAAAACAAAACCCTCACGCTTGTCATAAACAGATGTCCTGGATCATGCCACCTCTTGCCTCCTATCTGGATTCCTGGACATATACCCTGCTGTTCATGCCTATCATAAAGCAGGCATCCTGATGACTCACAGGATACAACACTGCCTTCCAGGACCTTGAGGAACAACTCTGAACCTTCTAATCACCTGTCTTCCACAGTGGACCTGTCCCCATCCACTTATTGTTGCCTATACTCATTCTCCAATGGTTAATATACTCTCACCCACTATCACTCTCTCTGTTCCAGTAACACTGAACCTCCATTCACCAAAGAGTAGATCTCCCTTCTAGCCTCATGTTTTCACTCCCTCCTTCCCATCTACCTCAATCCTAAACCCCAGACACTTCAGACCTCTTGCTCCTTTCTTAAGTGACTTCTCGAATGACTGCTCCATAATTAGCAAAGCTCCCCCCATCTTAAACTTCTCTTTTAGAACTTCTGTCTTCTAGCACTTATTGAGACCTGGCTCCCTTCAGATAACTCTGAATCTTTGGCCAGTCTTAACCAATGTACTTTTTTTTCTTTTTATTTTTTTAATGTACTTTTTCATATACTATTCCACTCATGGATCACTGAGGGACAGCAGATGCTCCGCGTTGCTACTTCTAGTCTATCTATGATCATCACTCTCAATATCTCTTGAAATTCACACCATCCACATTTTATTACTCAATCCAGATTCTGGTGGCTGCTAACTACTGACTATTATGGAATTCTTTTTCCTTCCTCAATGAGTTTAGACTCTAATTCACAGTCTTCTTTTTGACTCCAACTCCTGTCATGCTAGAAGTTTTCAACATACATTTGATACTCTTGGATACCCTAATTTTTCATTCCCCCAATCATCTCAGCTCCCATGACCTACTTTTCCACTTGATCTCAGGTATACACAAGGAAGATCATCACCATGATATGTTAATAATCCATATAGGTTTCATTTCCCCTTCAAATCCCCATTTCCTTTTTTCAAATCATGCTATCATTCTATACTTTTTATGATCTCTGATTCTATTCTTCATCTTACTGTAAATATCGATATATTTATTCTTTTTTGTAGCTTCCCAGGTCATCATCTCTGCTTTAGGTTCATTTTATTCTCTTTTCAACCTCAATCCTTGAGTGAACCAGTTCAACTCTATATTCCTCTCTACCCAAATCTCTTGCCTCCCTGTCTAAGTTCTTATCACATTTTTCAAATTCCAACCCTACATCACTTCTATCTCTTTTATACTTGATTATATGATCCTGAGTGGAGCTAAAGGAAATCATAAAACTGTACTCAATAAGCCAACTACAAATTTATGTTATCTAATCTCAGTTTGGCTGTCACTGCAAAGCAATCATTCCAATTCTTCCTAATTGGTTATCTATCCAACTCCCAATAGTGGCTGTTCTAAACCTTTATTTTTGTTCTTAAACTTCCCATGGAACCCCTTCCACTCACTTTTATAGGTGATGACTTCACTTCTAGTTTCACCAAAAAAAATCATTGAGGCTATATACCAAGACTTGCTTCTTCTTTATTCTCTATTTTATTTTTCTCTGTTATCATCACTCACTATATTACTATATCACATCATCTTACTTCAGTCTCCAGTAATGAGGTAGTACTCTTTCCCAATTTCAACCCTACTACAAGCAACTTTGTTCCCATTCAATGCCACCTTCTCCAGCATATTGACCTCAATATTATCCCTGTTCTCTCTCTTATCTTCAATCTTTCCCTATCTTCTGGCTTCTCCTCCTCTACCTACAAAAATACCCCTGTGATTCCTATCATTAATCCACCCATATCTGATCTCACCATCATGTTCTATATTCCCTCCTCCCCAATTTTTAAAAATAAATTATATGAGAAAACCATCTTACACTTAATAACTCTACTTCCTTTCCTTTCATTTTCTCTCAAATGCTCTGCAATTTAGATTTCAACTTCATCACTCAACTGAAACTGCCCCCTCCAAAGCAACATATAATCTCTTAATTGCCAAATATGATGACATTTTTTCAGGCAATTGACAAGTGTTCATTAAATGCCTGTGAGCCAGGGTCCATGCAAGCTCTGGGGATTAAAAAAAAAGAAGTAAAAGAGAGTCTCTGCTCTCAAGGAATTCATTTTGAGCTCCCTGTCACAACTGATTTGATTACTTTTCCTTCTGAATGCTCTTTGTTTTTTCTTTTTTTTATTAATCAAATTAACCAATGGTTTATGAATTTGTTGGTTTTTTTTTCATAAAATCAGCTTCTTTGTCTTACTTGAGTTCAATGGCTTTCTTTCAGTTTTATTAATCTCTCCTTTGATTTTCAGGATTTAAAATTTTCTATTTAAATGGAGATTTTTAATTTGTTCTTTTTCTAGTTTGTTTTTTTTAAGTTGGATACCCAGTTCATTGATCTGTTCTTTCTCTGGTTTTCTTTCGGTTATTGGGATATTGCACTCTCTTGTTGATTTTTAACTCTTCCTGATTCTGAATTCTTCTTTTACTTTGAAGGGCAGCACTATCCTTTCTAGTCCAGAGATGGGCGAACTACGGTCCGCAGACCAGATGTGGTCCCCTGAAATGTTCTATCTGAACTCGCAACATTATTCATAATCTAATGAATACAATGAGTAGGATACAATACAATGAAACTTGGAAAGAATTGCCTTAGAAACAGACTGACTGATGAGCATTTCTTTTCCTTTAGCCACCTTTTAAAAAAGTTTGCCCATCACTGTGTCTATTCAATCAAGTTCATCATCTCAGAGTCATTCTTGACTTTATTTATTCACCCCACATATTTACTCAGGTGTCAGGTCCTGTAATCTTCCTCTATTGTGTCTCCTCTGTCTTCTCACACACTTCTACCCTATTTCAGGCTTTCATCTTCTCTTGCTTCAGTCATTGTGATGGTCTTCTAATTGACATCTCTGTCTTAAATCTCTCTCCCATATAGTACCAAAGTAATTTTCCTAAAATATAGGTTTGGCCATATCATCCCCTACTCAATAATTTGCAGTGGCTTCCTGTTACCTCCATGATCAAATAAAATGACTTTGGCATTTAAAGGTGTTCATAACTTGGACCCTTTCTACCTTTCCAGTCTATGGCCCTCTTTTGTAATCTATAGTCCAGCCAGACTAACCTGTTATCGGAGGTGTGCTGAAGCCAGCTTCTACTGGCTAGTTGACTATTTAAATTTCAGTGTGAGCACTTATGCCTTGGAAATGGACAAATACTACAAATTAAGGCTTGATTTATTGTTTTGTGATGGCTTAGACTTAAGAGTGTGAGGGAGAAAGTGTTAATTGTTGTTTAATTGTTTCAGTCATGTCTGACTCTTTATCACCCCATTTGGGGTTTTCTTGGCAAAGATACTGGAGTGGTTTGCCATTTCCTTCTCTAGTTTATTTTATATATGAGGAAAATGAGGTAAAAGGGCTAAGTGATTTGCCTAGATTTACATAACTAAATGTCTGCGGCCAGATTCGAATACCAGGAAGATGAGTCTTCTTGACTTCAGGCCTGGAACTCTATCCACTAGATCATCTAGCTGCCCCTAAAAATGTTAATAATGCAGATTAAACTTAAAAGAATGTTGTGTGTTTTGTATGCTTTTGCCTATTATGCTTCTTTTACTGTCTCCATGTTTTTGTACTACCTTGTCCTCGTGTTTGGAACGCTTTGCTTTCTTATTTCTGCCTCCTACAATCCCTGGCTTCCTTCAAGACTCATCTTAATTTTTCTGTGGGAGGATTTTTTCCTGGCCCTTCAGCAGCTACTCTTTTACTTTGTATTGAGCTTCTGTCTATTCTGTATGCATAGGTTCTCCCCCAGTAGAATGTAAGCTTCTTGAGGTCAGACAATTTTGTTTCTTGAGTTTAGCAAAGTGTCTGGTACAAAATAACAATTAATGTTTGTTGATTGATCAAAAGAAATTGCCACATAGGGCAGAGTGAGAGAGGAAGTCTCTTTATATATCTGGAATCAGAGACATGAGTAGAAATTCTTTCCCCTG
This sequence comes from Gracilinanus agilis, assembly GCF_016433145.1. NCBI lineage: Eukaryota > Metazoa > Chordata > Mammalia > Didelphimorphia > Didelphidae > Gracilinanus > Gracilinanus agilis. The sequence goes on from NC_058130.1 coordinate 192,953,890, forward strand.
GGGCAAATTCAATACAAAAGTGAATGCTGGTTTGTGTTTTGCAAAGTATAGTTGATGAGTATGATCGTGGTCATCTTGAGAAAGAGGTGGCCTAGTTTACAAAAAGGCCAGATCATGTTCCTGTGCCCTCAGACCCCTGAAAGGAGGTAGACTATCCTTGAAAGGGTTCTCATGGGAAAGAAGTCTCAGTTGTGAGACTTGAAAGTGGCTTTAGTTCCCATGATGGGGTATGGGCTGTCAGTCCATCATGTGGGCTTGTGAAGGACTATCAGAGGGATAAAGTATACCATGTTGCCAGAACACGCCAGTTATCACATCCCCATCAGAGTTTGGTCCAGAGTCCTATCACTTACCAGTTCCTTCTTCTTCATGCACTCCATGAGTATTATGAAGAGATGCTGAGCTTGAGTTCGAGTATAGGTGAATGTTTTCTGGATAGTAACTAGCAACTGGTCCCTCAAAGACTCATTAATGAGGCTGAAAAAAAAGGAAACATTATCATCAAATTCCTAGCCATGAGTAAAGAGTTAAAAATTAGCTGTTTTTTCAAATGTTATAGAAGGGTGAAAATACAGATGTGAAGAAGAACATAGCGGGGTGGGGAAGGCAAACTTGTTGAGTGGAAAACAATGTGCTGTCTTTGAAGCAACAGTTTTTCACCTCTGAGATTTGATTTCAAATCCAGTCTGTCCACAGGTTGACAGAAAAACGTTTTAGGCTCCCAGCTATGAGGATTTCTAAATGAAAGCAAGCATGAGGATTTTCCATTTGGATTTTGATTTCAGCTGGGATCTCTGCTTGAGTTGAACATGCCAATGTGCCAGCTGGGCTAGGGAAACTTGTTTCTTTTTCGGTTATTTTACTTTTTTTTAGAAGTCACACAGTATAAAGGTATATTAAGAACTATTTGGTGATGGGTTATCATGATAATGTTTCAAGTTATTTAAATGAAGAACAAGGGTGTTAGGTAGGCCCTTGGCAAAACTATTTATAGAGGGTCCATAAGCTTGTTTTTTTTAAAAATTATAACTGTATTTCAATATAATTGATATTTTTCGTAATCGTATGTATTTTCCTTTATGCATTAAAAATTATTCTGAGAAGAGGTCTTATCTTCTTCAGAATGCCAAAGGGATCCATGACACAGAAAAGATCAAGAACTCTTCATTTTGAAGAATGTTTGACTTGCCTCCCCACCCCTAAATGCTTCATTGTTTCCTCTTCTGTCTCTCTTTCCACAATTTCAGCCATATGCCCTTCACCCCTTCAGTTACCCAATACCCTTTTTAGGTTTTAACAGCCCCCAGGAAAAGGTACTGACAAAATCAATTTACATTATAATGGGAATTTAACACATGTTCAGTTCTCCCTAGAACATTTGCATTTTAACCTTATCTCTAATTATGAAATAGGATCATAGGTCTTTCCCCTCTGATGGTGAAGGTGAAAAATTGATCCTTCCAATACAGAAGGCAAGTGATGGGCCTTGAAGGCCAAAAAGGCTGTGATTAAAGAAGTGCAATGGCACAAAAAGAAGAAAATCTCTCTCTCTCTCTCTCTTTATACACACACACACACACACACACACACACACACACACACACACACATACACACACACACATATTTGTGTGTGTATTTCTTCCAAGTGCAGGAATAACTAAGCTTGAGCCCTTCCTATGACATATATTGATTTTATGACCCTGGGCAAGTCACCGGGGCCTTGGTTTCCTCATCACTAAAATAAGGAGGTTAGGAGGTTCAACTAGATGGCCTCTGGGTTTCTTTTCAGCTCAAGATTCATGATCTTATGAGCCTTGTATCAGGTTACAATTATATACAGTTATAATTGTTTTCTTGTTGTTTAATCATTTTCAGTCTTGTCTGACTCTTCATGACCCCATTTGGGCTTTTCTTGGCAAAGATACTGGGGTGGTTTGCCATTTCCTTCTCCAGCTTGTTTCACAGATGAGGAAACTGGGATAAAAAGGGCTAAGAGACTTGTCCAGGGTCACAGACTAGAGAGAGGTATTTTGATTCCTATCCTGGTGCTCTTTCCTATTATTGCTTGCCATTTGTCTCTGTAAAACAAAAAATTGTGAGGTTAAAAACAAAGCTGCCTAAGTTGGCAAAATGGATAGAATGCTGGGCTGGAGTTGGGTATAACTGAGTTCAATCTGACCTCAGACACTAATTATGTGACCCTGGGCAAGCCACTTAAGCCCTCTTTGCCTCAGTTTCCACAACTGTAAAATGGAGATAATAATAGTACTTACCCGTTATTGTGATGACTAAATGAGATAATATTTATAAAAATCATTTGGCATAGTGCCTGGCACTTAGTGGGTGCTATATAAATGTTTATTCCCTTCCCTTACCTGCTCTATATTCTTTTCCCTTCCATTTCCCCAAAGCCCCCTTTCATTTTCAGAGGGAGACTCTATAATATCCAGATTATACCAGCAACATGTCACTCTTTGAGGTGAGGATCTTCACCAATTAGTGGTCTCCTTCCTGATGCCATAAGTATATCTTTTCTGGAAAAGACTGAAGGAGATGTAGCCTCATCACTGTACTTTGGACTTGCAGCTGGGCAGGTTGAGCCTGCTGTGTAAGGGCGTCCGTAGAGATCCAGAGACTACAATGGTCTGCTGACTGGGCCACTAGGGAGACACTCCATTCAATTCTCGTTTTTGTCAGATCTATCAGAGTTTAAACTCAAGGATGAATACAGGTCAACAGTAGTTATTTTCTATACATTTTGTTCCCTTTTCTTGTATGAAACACCAGCTATGTTGATATCTCCCATGGATAACCTACATGGATATCTTATATCATCTCATATCAATTCAGCTGTCTCTTTTGATAGAAACAATGCAAACTTTTATAGGCTGAAGGTTATTCTTTTTGGTTCTTTAAAGCTATTTATAAAGCTCAGAAGAACTAGAAAGGACTCTAGAAATCAAATAGTCCAACATCTTTATTTTACAAATGAGGAAACTAAGGACCCAGTGACTTGTCTTCAACAAATCCACACATGTATATATTTGTATGTATATCTATCTATCTATCTATCTATCTATCTATCTATCTATCTATCTATTTATATCTTGTTATAGAAATAGTTATGTCTATTTTTGTTACCATTTTTAATATATAACATACTATAATATATAATCTAACTATAATAAAAATGATTAGTTATAAATGTGTAACAAATTGTAATAAATTCTTATCCAAGCAAAACAAATTCTGTGTCTTCTTTTATATATTGTATATCCACATATATATATATGAATATATATATATAAAACTGTCTAAAAATAGCATTAAGCTTTTTATATTGTATTGCATTTTAGTTTATTATTATTTTAGCAGAGGATAGGGATAGGGAATGGGCCTGTGATTTCATTGATATGGGTAATATAAAGAATTCGCAGATGAAGGGATGCCTTCTTAGCAGTTTAGTTTGGAAACTTCTCTTCAATTTATAGTCTTAGATAGTTACTTAAGTGAATTATTTAGGGAATCATCAAATAGCCATCGTATGTCAGAATCGGGTCTTGAATCCTTCTCTCTCCGCCATATCATTCTGCCTTTTGATATTATTTTAATAGACCATATTTTATTTTCTATTTTTCCCACTAGAATGTGAGTTTTTTTGATAGGAAGGGTCATTTCATTCATTGTATTTATATCCCCAATGTCTGGCACTTTATAATATGCTCATTGATGAACTGATATTGTGAAAGCTACCATGTAAAAGCCATGTCATATTTTGATTGAAATGGCTAAGTTATTTGTGAGTGGGGGAACATCTATTAAAGCATGAGCTCTCTCGGTCTCAGAATATTTTTGATTTATGTGCTTCTTTGGGAAAACTGTTTGTGTCATCCATGTCTCCACATTTGTCGGCTGAAATATGAGTGAAACAGGAGGGCACTGGGCTACATCAATGAGTAACAAATGGTAACAGCAGGGTGAAGAGGCCAAATGAATGATGGTGCTCCAAAAAGCACTGTTTTAAGAGGGTGAGAGCCAACAGATTCCTCCTACTAGTTATGTCCCCTGGCCCTGTGAGTGGGGATTGAAACCAGAACATTATTACACAGGCTCTGCATGTCTTTGTTAGTCAAGTCACAGAAAGAAGTCCACATGTCCAAGACTACATCAAATGAGGACAGGACTAATGAGAAGGAGGCAGGTGGTGAAAGAGAAATCACATTTGCTTTGTCTTTCTCACTTGTGTCTTTTTTTAAATGAGAATATACAACTGCTGGACAATTCTAAGTATATTGGTGACAGGAAGACACTGTTTTTACTCAGAAGAATGGGGAGTAAGTAGAGGCTTTTATAAGATCATGGATTTGGAGCAGGAGGTGACCTTGGAGGGCATGTAGCCTAATTTCTTCATTTTACAGATGAGGAAATTGAAACTGAGAAAGTTTTTATATTCTCTTTGATTGAGTGTGAAGGGTTATCTAAAATAAATCCCTCATTTTACAGATGAGAATATTGAGGCCATGGTTTTGTGTTTTCATCGATTTGGAAATAGAAGAGACCTCAGAAGTCATCTCTTCCATCTCTCTCCTTCTACACCTGAGAAAACTCAAGTCTTGAAAGGTGAGGGTCTTGTCCAAGGTTACATAGGACCAGGAAATGGAGACAAGACTAAAAATCGGAACTCTGACTAAAAATTCACATTAATGAGGAAGAAATGAGGTGAAAGAGATATTTGAAACAGGTGTATTGTTAACTTTTCTAAGCTGAAGATAATTTTTTCTGTTGTGACTCGGAATTATTTGCAAAGTCAAGTAAAATTAGAAGGGTCTATACAAATTAGTCAGGGGCAACTAGGTAACTTAGTGGACTGAGAATCAGGACTAGAGATAGGAGCTTCTGGCTTCAAATCTGGACTCAGATACTTCCTAGCTGTGTGACCCTGGGCAAGTCACTTAACCCCCATTGCCTAGCCCTTACTACTTTTCTGCCTTGAAACCAGTATTGATTCTAAAATGGAAGGTAAACATTAAAAATAAACAAACAAACAATTCAATACCCTCATTCTGAAGATGAAGCAACTCTGAACTAATTGACTTGTATTCTAAAAATCAGTCTCCTTCACTGCTATGTAACCAATCAGTTACCAAATCTTGCCATTCCTAACTCCACCATATCTCTCACATCTGACCCTTCCTTTTTATTCAGTTATTTCCTTAGCTCAGATTTCCATCACCTCTCATCACATCTATTGCGATGGACTCTCTGCTCAAGTTCCTCCCTCTTCCACTCTGTGTTGGCAAAGTGATAAATACCTAGGACAATAATGGTGAACCTTTTAGAGACTGAGTGCCCAAATGGCACCCTCATGCCACATGTGAGCTGCCCCCTTACTTCAGATAGGGGAGGAAGAAAGCACTCCCATTGGGTTGCTGGGTAGAGGGGTGGGTGGAGTGAGGAATATCCTCATGTGCAGTGGAGATGGGGAGGGGAGCAGCCCCCTCTGGCATGTGTGCCATAGGTTCACCAACATGGACTTAGGAGATAGTAAGCTAGCATAGTGGATAGTGTGCTGGTCCTAGAGTCAGGAAGATCTAAGTTCAAATTAGACCTCAGATGCTTTTTAGCTGTGTGACCCTGGGCAAAACACAACCTTTGTATCAAAATCCTCATCTTTAAAATGAAGATAATAATAGCACCTACTTGACAATAGTGTTATGAGATTCAAATGAGATAATATTTGTAAGGCATCAAATTAAAGCAAGTTATATAATACTAATACTAATAATATTGAAGGCATTTTCCTTAAGCTCAAATCTGACCATGGAATGCCCTTACTCAATAAATTCTAGTGATCCCTTTTGCCTCTGGGATACATTTAAACCCCTCCGTTTGACTTTTAAAACCCTTCCCAACCTGGCCCCAATCTATCTTTCCAGCCTTTGAATACACTATTGTCTTTCCTCCATTCTATGGTCCAGCTAAATTAGCCTTCCTTCTCTTTCTCACATACAAGATGCTGTACCTCCCATCATCATGCCTTTGCTCTTGGCTGTCTCCCATGCCCAGAATGCACTCCATGTACAATTCATAGAATCCCTCTCTTTTTCTTCATGATTCAGCTCAATCACTACTTTCTTCAGGAAGCCCTTTTTGATCCCCTCAACTGGTAGTAGTGCCTCCTCTCTATCTTGTATTTACAGACTTTGGATGCATTTGTATTTATTCTGAATATATTCATGTATTTTCAATATACTACATTGTCTCTCCTGTTAGAATGCTTCTAGAATATGTATTATTTTATTCTCTCTATCTGCATTCCTTAGCTTAGAGCCTGGCACACAGAGGGACAATAAATGTTTACTATTCGAATGACTGATTTACTCGAGGTCATACAGATAGGTTACCAGAACCAGCATTTGAACAAATTCACGTACACTCTATGCACTATGCATTCCCATTCCCTGCTTTAACCACCCTTTTGCTTATTTGGCAGTAAGTCCTATGTTCATTGGGTATTCACTCTTTTAAAAATCATTTTTATTGATAGTTTTTTTAAACTTTTAATTTCTGTCCTAGAATCAATATTGTGTATTGGTTCCAAGACAGAAGACTGGTAATGGCTAGGCAATGGGGTTAAGTGACTTTCCCAGGGTCATGCAGCTAGGAAGAGTCTGGGTCCACATTTGAACCCAAGACCTTTCTTCTCTGTGCTTTGCTCTCAATCCACTGAGCTACCTAGATGCTCCCTGATGGTTTTTGTTTTTACATTACTTTAATTTCCCTTTATATTCTTTTCCCATTCAGAGAGCCATCCTATACAGAAGAGAATAAGCATTTGTATAGGATTTACTATGTTCCAGTTAGGGCAGCCTGGTGGTGCAGTGGGTAGAGATAGATATATCCTGGAGTCAGGGGGATTCATCTTCCTGAGTTCAAATATGACTTCAGACACTTACTGGCTATGAACTCCTGGGCAATCACCTAACCCTGTTTGCCTCAGTTTCCTCATCTATAAAATTAATTGGAGAAAGAAATGGCAAACCACTCCAGGATCTTTGCCAAGAAAACCTCAAATGGGGTTATGAGGAGTTGGACATAACTAAAAAACTACTGAATGATTATGTGCCAGGCACTATGGCAGTTGCTTACGAATATTGTCTCATGTAACAAAGAATTTATTTTTAAAGAAAAAAAAATCAGGGAGAAGAGAAAAACATATATTGTTCTTTACTTTGGAACTGGGAGATTCCCTAAGATATGGGGAAATTCTCTTTCTTGGAGTTAGAATATACTACTTTCTAGGTTCTTCCCATTTCTGTTGCCTAGCCTGAGCCTTCCTCATTTGGACTGTGATAATAAAACCAGTGGATATGGAAACAGATCCATTTTAGCTTCTCTTTTGGGGCCACTTAGATTAGCACTTGAAAATTGTTCAACAACAGAAACCAGTAATCATATTATTTATAGTTTCAGCCCTTGGGGGGAGGCCTGGGGGTTGACAAAATCATGTCTAATGACTGTAACTATTAATTTGTTGTTCTGTATGTAGCATTGTTATTCCTAGCATACCTCCAATTAGAGGGCTTAGTAATTTAGGAAATGTAACCTTTGAAGTGTGAAGGGCTGCATACTACCACAATTGTTTTTCCACTGAAATATTGTACTTAGGTCTGTGCCTTATTAGATGAGTCACAATGTTATTTTTTAAAAAATAGGTCAACGTTCATCAAATGCTGAATACGACCAATAGCATTGAACGTGGTCGGTATTTGCGTTCCGCTCCAACATAGACAATATCAACATTATCATCGCAGCCTACACACCTAACAACAAGGGTTTTAAATGTCAGTGGAATGGCTTTTCTCTCCCTCTCAAATTAGAAAAAAATAGATAAATGTGTTTACAATTCAGAGAGAACCTGCTGGGTTCTCTCACTAGTAGGGAAATAAAAAACCAGGCTGAGGTTAATGGCTTTAGAGCAGAGGAGGGAAAAAAAAGAGCTAGCTCTCTTTTATCTTATGCAGTTGTCATCAGGGAAAACTGTGGGTTGTCTATAAGCATCGAGATTCATTAATAACAACTCACTTTGGGATGAGTAGGCCATTTTCCTCTGAGGAGTATCAAAGAGCTTTAAAGAAAAGTAATTAAACTTCACTTTCACTGGCATGGGGAGTTCTCTGTGCCAATGAAATCATAGCTCTGTCCCTATCCCCACATTAAACTAGACATTACCTTGAGGGCAATGGAAAATTTTGTTTTTAGACTGGACCTATGATTTCATTGGTTTGGAGAACTCTCAGTGAAAATTTCTTTGACATTGAAGGTTGCCACCTGCTCCGCAAATTGTAGTCTTTTTTTTTAGAGCATCCATCCATTCATTCATTTTAATATGTATATTTTATTTTATTTTATTTTATTTGTTTGTCACATTAAAATTCCAAGGTATCTCCTTCCATCCCACTCCTCCCTATCCTAAAGAAGACATCCTTTGACAAAAAGATATATGTATATATAAAACAAATCTTGCTTGTTTCTGTTTGCCAGTTCTTTCTGATGACATACCCAAGTCATTCTTCCAAACAATAGTTTTGTTGCTGTATATAAAGTTCACCTGGTTCTGCTTGTTTCACTTTTCATAATTTCATGTATGTCTTTCCATGTTTTATTTTTTTAATTAACCAGCTAGGTGAGTCAGAGAATAGAAAGCCAGTCTTAGAGACGAGAGAGTTCCTGGCTTCAAATCCAGCCTTAGACACTTTCTAGCTATGTGACCCTGGGAAAGTCACTTAACTCTTATTGCCTTGCCCATACTTCTCTTTTGCCTAGGAGCCTATAAACAGTATTGATTCTAAGATAGAAGGTATTAAAAATAATTAAACTTCTTGTTATTTTTATTTTTAGTTTCACATTCTTTCCCACCTACAGCCTCCTCCTCCACTCACTGAGATGTCAAGAAACATAATACCTATTCTAGTACAACTTCTAGGCTTCAGAGAGTTAGTTGCCCCAGGCACATAAGTGATTTTGCCCAGGGATATAAAGCCAGTGTGTGACAGTGGTTAAAATCTTGAACTCAAGACTTCCTGACTCTGATGTCCATTTTCCACCCATTAAGTCATGTTGATAAATGTTACTAAGTGAAACTGGAAGTTACAGAAGGGTTGCCAAACTTAACCAAGTCCACTTGTTATTTATACAGTAGAGCTCACTCCCTACCTTGGATATTAAGCCATTTGGATATGGGCCAAAATAGTAAAAATGAATAAAATATTACCTCAGATGGTTTCTTTGAAGATAAAATGAAAAATGTGTGTTGAGAATGGATGACATCCAAGGTAGGCATCCATCTAAGGCACAACCTCTATGTGGAAGGGACAATGTTTATTGGTTTTGTTTGGAAAAAGTAGAACGTCTCAGTATTTAGAGGGTTCACTTGGGGTTATGAAGACCTGTGTTAACGTCTGGTCTCTGACACAGACTGGCTGGTAACTTTAGAAAATTATTTATATATCTAAGTGTTCTAAGCAATTTTGTATCACTTGAAGGTCTACAGTGGGGAAGGAAGTTTCCGCACAAAGAACACAGATGAAATCAAAGGTTAAATAAAGTTTTTTTGGTTAAAAATGCATGTATTTTTAATGCCTGAAAACTCTCCTCTCCAAGGCAAAAATATTCTTTTGTAAAAAGTTAAGCTGCATTTGTCGCAAAGATGGATCAAACTAACATACCGGGGCAAAATTTTCAGGGCACACACAGGTGTTGTTTGGGGTCTTCCTGGAGTAGGTGGATTATACTATTTATTCAGGAGAGCACAACCATTTAAAAAGAAGTCACCTCTTTACAGGACAGCTGGGAAAATTGTGAGGCATCTCTTGTGTCGACACAGCTACTCTAAGGATGTGTGAGGCTGAGGCTTACAAAGGTATGTATTCCAAGATGTTTTTTGCTACCTCACCAGGGCCAACTCTCACCATTACTGCCTGCTAAATGGATCAATGGCCAGTCTTTAAAAGTCATTAAGGGTTTGAAAATTAGAGCCTTTATTATTAAACAGGCTTAGAAGAGTGGGGTGATTCAAGAACCACGTTATAGTAAAATGGTGTCACACCATTTTATATTGATTTTTTTTATTATTGTTCAGTCATTTTCAGTTATGTCCGACTCTTTGGGACCCCATTTAGGGTTTTCTTGGCAATAATATTGGAGTGGTTTGTCATTTACTTCTCCAGCTCATTTGATAGTTGAGGAACTAAGGGAAAAGGGTTCAGTAATTTACCCAGAGGTCATATAGCTAGGAAGTGTCTGAAGCCACATTTGAACTCAAGAAGATGATTCTTCCTGACCCCATGCCTGACACTCTATCTAATGCACAACCTAGCTGACCTATATCGACTTATAGCAACGGGTCAACCAGGAGTCTATAAACTTTTGCTATTTCAACATAAATCCTTTCCATTTTAATCCTAAATATTTTATTTTTGCATTTAAAAACATTATTCTGAGAAGAAGCTCATAAGCTTCACCAGACTGTCAAAGAAAGGGGTCCAAGACACAGAAAAAAAAGTTTAGAATCACTCAAAGGATAAGAGAGCTAGAACAAGCATGGTCATCTAATCCAACCTTTTCATTTTTCAGATGAGGAAACTGAGATTCTCCTAAAAATGTTAAGTGACTTATCCAAAGTCACACAGATAGGAAGCAGCAAAGCTGGGGTTTGAATTCAAGTCTTCTGGCTCCTAATTCAGTCTTTTATCACTAAATCATGCGGTTAGTTAATGTAACAATGATACTTCATCTAACATATTTCCTCCAAATAAGAATTTAGTCAGGAAGCCCTACAAATGAAAATTACTACTATGGCCAAATTCTTTTTGATTTGTGAAGTCTTCACTTAAATGTATTTATGAATGTAGTGTTGTTTTCCTCCTTCAGCTGTCTTCATTTGCTTTCATTTTTAACTCATTTGATAAAAAAGTTTAAGCATCTGAGAACAGCTGTAGAACATCTTCCCCATCAATGCAAATTACTATGAAAGTAAGGATATTAAAAGGTCATATAGTATTAAACTTTTTTTTCAAACTGCCTGATTTTCCTTTAACACACACTATTTTCATTTAAGCCCTGGGTTTATCCAAGAACTTACTGTTGGCAACATTTGCCTCTAATAAAGATGGTGCATGTAACATAAGGTTTTGCAACAAGTTTGACTTTCCCTAAAGATCTAGGGTCAGGTTTCCCTTAAGGAGCCATTAGGCACATGCTTGGCAGCTGTCAGAGTAATCTGCACTCAATATTTTTGAAGTGAAAGAACAGCAGTAGCCTTTGGCTTCTGGAAATATTTGGGAACAAAAGAACGTTGAATTTTGTTTGTAAAGCTTTGTGGAGGATGTCCATTTTCTTCGAGTTTGCTCTGTCCCCTTTGCTACTTAGGAATCAACTGACTTTCACTTGGCTTGGAGGCTGGAAGGAATGATTCAAATTTATAAAAATTTAAACCATTTGCTTTCTTCTCTGGAATTATCCAGGGCACCCAGATATGAAATGAGAAAGATCCACCCAAGATGAAGACCAAATCTAAATCTCTATTTGCAGTACCCAAACTTTGTAGGTAACTGCATTCTCTGTCTCTCTTCTCGACTCCATCTCCATCTCCAGCATCTCCATCTCCATCTCCATCTATATCTCCATCTCCATCTCCATCATCTCCATCTCCATCATCTCCATCTCTCTCCATCTCCATCTCTATCATCTTTATCTCTGTCTCTCTGTTTCTGTCTCTGTCTCTCTGTCTCTCTCTCTTCTCTCTCTCACTCACACACACACACACACACACACACACACACACACACACACAAATTCATCCTCTGACACCTATTACTAGCCAAGTGACGCGAACTCTCAGCTAGCCAGTGAACTCTGAATTATAGAACATTTTCAGATCTACATTGGCATAGGGAACTTCATTGCTGGGAGTTCTCCATGCTGTTGAAATCACAGATCCATTACTGAGGCTCAAACTCTTCTTACTCTGTTACTTACTTCCTTTTGTCAGCAAATGCTAACGTTATTAGTTTCCACAACTGGGGGAGGGAGAGAGAGCATCCTAGTCTAACCACGCAAAGTTTTTAATGTAGAAGATAGGACGAGATAACTATACATGATCAATATTAAGCAGGCCAGACCCAAAACAGGCAAGATCAATACTTCTGGGAAACATAGATTCCCAGTTGGAAGGGATCATAGATTTAGAACTGAAGGATCTCAGAGGCCATTGGCAAAAGTGAATAGAGCACTGGGCTTGGGACAGAGGACTCATCTTCTTGAGTTCAAATCTGGCCTCACATACTTCCTAGCTGTGTGACTCTGGGCAAATCACTTCACCCTATTTGCCTCAGTTTCCTCATCTGTAAAATGAGCTGGAGAAGGAAATGGCAAACCCCTGAAGTATCTTTGCCAAGAAAATCCCAAATGGGGTCATGAGGAGTCTGGCACAACTGAAATGATTAAACAAACAAAAATCTCTCTTTCTCATTTTACAGATATGGGAAATGAGGCCCAGAAAGTTTAAGCAAACTGTCTAAGTAACAAGGTCAGAATTTGAATTCAGGTTCTTTGACTTCAAATCTAGCCCTATCTCTACAAAGAACATTGCTCTGAAACTACTTATCTCAAGGATCAAAGAAAAGAAAACCCTTTGCTTTCAGCCACTGTTGTGGAAATATTTTCTATAGCTATTATAATAATAGCTCTTATTATATCATAATATTATATGCAATAATATTATAATAATAGCAACATATTGATAGAACTATAAGGTTTAGAAAGAACTTTTATACATATATATGCCCCAGCCCCCCAAATCTCATGCCTGTATACATAAACATAAACATATATGTATGTTTATACACATACTCATTTGCTCTTCTCATCAACCTCTGTAAGGTGGATACAGTTATTACTAGAACTGTTTTATAGTCAAGGCAACTGGAGCTCAGACATTAAATAACTTGCCATATACACATAATGGGTGTTTCTGACAGAATTTGAACTCCAGTCTCTGTTGTCTCCAAGAATTTTTTCCACTCTCATTCAACAAAGAGTAAGGGTTTTAAGGTTCTCTTTTATTTTATTTTTTCTGTTCAAAGGAAATTTGACTTTATTCAGTCTTGGGGTCCAAGCTATTAAAATCTACTTCATTAATTTGTTTGAACACTGGAAATTCTGTTAATAATTATTAATTAATGTGCAGAGGATGGTACTAGAGATGTGGTGAGTCAGAGATGTGAAATTTAGAAAAGATAAATAAATGAGGGTAATTTGGGGAAAAGGCCCCAGTAGCTACAGTAGGGCTTGGTCACGTGGTATTAAAGATGAGATTTGAACAAAATATTAAAAAATGTGATATAGATTCTCTGTTAAACATGGAAATGAACTAAATTAAATCTAAGAGAGGCTGCACTCTGAAAAAGAAAGCAAGAAATTAAAAAATATGCATATATATTTATATACGTATGTTGTTCATTTCAGCTGTGTCTTATTCTTTCTGACCCCATTTGGGATTTTCTTGGCAAAAATACTGAGGTGGTCTGCCATTACTTTCTTTGGCTTATTTTACACATGAGGAAACTGAGGCAAACAGGATTAAGTGACTGGTCCAAGGTCATACAACTAGTAAGTGTCTGAGGTCAGATTTGAACACAGGAAGGTGAGTCTTCCTGACTCCATGCTACTCTACTCACTTCACTACTTAGCTGCTGTGTGTGTGTGTGTGTGTGTGTGTGTGTGTGTGTGTGTGTAAATTCAACTAATTCATGATTCATGGACCCAGAACTGGATTAATATAAACTTGCCATCTTTATACTATAAATTATAAAACCAGCTCTGTCCCAATTTCTTTCTCCAGATATACTCTATGGGGGGGATAGCTTTCTGCTTGGATAGAGTAGGCAAATGCCTCTGTGCTGTGACTTTAGGAATTAACTCTCTATACCACCCACTTCAAGGGCACTAGGAATGCTCCACTTTCCAAAATACTTTTCTAAGCTGTTCCCAGATACTTAAAAATACTTGAATAAGGAACAAAGCCTGTCTTTTTCACAGTGTGGAAGTTTTGGGCAGCTACTTTCTTAGATAGTAATTAAGAGAATCTTCAGGCAAATGGAGCAGGGTACTGAGGTGGGAGTGCAGGAGGAGGGGAAAGAGGAAACTAGATGAAGGAGAAAAGAAGATATGATTCAAAGTCTAGATGGATGTGTAACCAGATTGATTAAAGAGCATCCATATCCAAGGGGGAAAAAAAGGGAAAAAAGCAAGAAGCAGAGGTGAGGTGGATAAAGTCAAAGTTTAAAGATAAGAGAATCTGCTGAAGAATAAGCTGATAAAATACAGCAAAATCAGGTTTTTTCCCTGAACTCCAGTTGTTTTTAATTTGATTCAATCCACATTTTTCAGGGATCTAGTAGGTAGTTACTGGGGAAACAAAAACAAAAACCAAAATAGTTTTCCCCTGATACCACAGTCAGTTGGTCAGTCAGTCAATGCAAAATTAAGTCCATTAAGCACCTGCTATGGGCAGGGTACTTCGTTAAGTTCTGGGGATAAAAAGTCTTGCTCTCAAGAACATTGCTCTGTTCAATGGAGGAGAACATATGAAAACAATTGAGTAGATACAAGACATAGGAATACTAAATTTGGGATCATCTCAGAAGGGAGCTTGGCTATATGGATTGAATCACGGAATTTGAGGGTTAGCAGGAGAATCCAATCTCCACACCAAGAGAATTTCTGCTATAACATAACCTGACAAATGGTCATCCAGCTTCTGTTTGAAGACATCCAAGTGGTAGGGAACCCATTCCCTACTGAGGCAAACCATTCCACTTTGGGATAGCTGTAATTATTAGAAAGTGTTTCCTGACATCAATTCTAAACATCTCTTTCTTGCTTCTTACCCACACTTCCTTCAAACCATCCTTGTGTCACTGACTCAAGACCTCTCACTATCCTGGCCATCTCAGCACCTTCCTCTGGAAACTCTCTAGCTTACTAGACACTCACCTCCCTACTGTCGGAAGAGAAGCCTTTTCCTTCTCCAGCTCATTTTACAGTTGAGGAAACAGAGGCAAACAGGGTCAAGTGATTTGTTCAGGGTCTCATAGCTAGTGTCTGAGGCCACTTTGCTGCCCCAAAGCCTTCTTAATATAATCCAAAAATCAGTTTAGTTTTTTTGGCTTTCATTTTACTTTGCTCAGTATTTGTATTTGTGTTACATTTGCATTCTACTATATTCCAAGATCTTTTCCAGACTAACTGCTATCTCTCTTTGCACCCTATATTTTATACTTGTGAAGATAGCTTTTGTACCCTAGTCCAAGAATCTACATTTATTTCTATTGAATTTCATTAGATTTAGTCCAGTCCTTTAACCTGTCTTATTTGGCCTCATCTTTTGCCACACACAAAAAAATGGTTGGTTTATTGGCATATGGAAGAGCGATTTGGCCACAGATCCTTTGCAGTCCCTATGTGGTATTTAGACACGTGCTGCTGGATGGGGAGAGTCCTTTGAATTATAATCTGACATGTTTTTTGGTGGTCCAAGTCTTTCTCACTTATTTTGGATATATGTGCTAGGTGGAGCAATGAATAAAGCATTGATTTTTGAGGCAGGAAGACATAGTGTTTGAATCCTGCCTCTGTAGCCTTGGGCAAGTCACCTAACCTCTCTCAGCCTCAGTTTCTTCCTCTGTGAAATTGGGATAATAATCGTTGTGATAATTCGATGAGTTAATCTATGTGGGACACCTTGCACTTGAACTGAAAGCACTAAATAAATGCTAATTGTTTTTAGGTGGAATGGATTATTTTCCTCATTGTTTTAAGGACCACAGGACTTGGGCAGAGTTGTTGGAGATTCTGTAGTCCAACATTCTCAGATGGGAGAGGTGATATCACTTTTCCAAGGGCCACGTAGGTAGTCATGAGCAGAGGCAGGATTCTTCTTTTCCAACCCAGTGCTTCCCCCCAACAACGAGCTATTCTGTCGGCTTTTCACCCCAACAGTCTAAAATCCAAAAACTCAGTAAAGCAGCTTGTTAGTCTGCTATGCAAATGAACGGAAAGGTTTTGCTGAAATATCAGCTCAGAGGCTTTACCAACCAACAGGTGCACAGCTTGAACTTAGCCCTGCTGCCATCACCTCAGTGCCCGCTGGAGCTTTCACCATGGGGGAAAGAAGTGGTTCCTCAGCCAGGAGCTACAGCTGGGCACACATGAACTAGAGAAGAGGAATAGCTCATTAACATTCATGTGCTGCCTTGGAATCTTTGGGTGAAAGGCATTAGGGAAGTCCAAAGCATTCTTTATTATTAATGAATCCACAGGCTTAGTTGCTAATCCACTAACTTTGCAGCAACCAGAGGTTCAAATGTCAGTCAAATTGACTCAGGTGGCTCTCCTAAGGCTGGGAGATTAAGTACAGTGAAGGCTATTGTCTGAGCATCATTCAGATAAGAGTTTGAGAATTATTCAAGGCTATGAAAAAGCTTTTTGCCCCTTTTTACAGGGGAAAAGATCTAGGCTAAAAACATGTCCAGAGCATACACAGGTTCTTTAAGTCTAAAATGTGCTGAGATTCTGGCACAGATACTTGTCTATTTTTTAAAGCTCTTACCCTTCTGTTTTAGAATCAATACTAAGAATAGATTAGAATGGCAAAGGTTAGGCAATTGGGGATTAAATGACTTGACCAGAGTCATATAGTTAGGAAGTGTCTGAGGTCAGATCTAACCCAGAACTTCCTGTCTCTAAGAGACCTGTCTCTATCCATTGAGCCCTGTCCTTTCCTTTTTATTTCTTTCTGTTTTCCACCAGACTTCCCAGGTAACTTAAAAAAAAACCCAAAACCCCAAACTGTTACCTTCTCTCTTAGAATCAATACAATATTTTGTTCCAAGCCAGAAGAGTGGAAAGGGGTAGACAACTGGGGTTCAGTGACTTGCCCAGGGTCCCACACCTAGGGAGTATCTGTGGTCAGATATGAATCCAAGACCTTCTGTCTCTGTGCCTGGCTCTCTATCCACTGAGCCACCTATCTCCCACCATAAATACCTATTAATCATGTGATGCCAGGGAGGCCGTTTTCCCTTTATAGGCCTCAATTTCCCCATTCATAAAAGGAGACTATGTGTTGGGCCAGATGATCTCTTAAACTTCTTAAAAATCCTACAATAAAGATAATTAGTGAAAAAAATGTGAAAGATATTAATAGCCATGGAGAAGAGGGCAATTTATGGCAAATAATGGACTGTAACAATTTCAAATGAGTTATCTATATTAAAATATATTTTCATATCCAAGTAAAGGAAACTACCTAGCAGTGAAACTTTATACTACATTTTGCAAAAATTTGAGGTGTTAGGGAAACTTAGCGGCGGTGTTTTCCCATCACATGATAAAATGGGTACCGCTATTATGAAATTGAAATCTGAATGTATTGGGTGTATTTTGCTCTTATTTCTTTTTTTCTTCACATTGTTTGACTATCTATGTTTTGTGAGAATAAATACTGTACACGAGGTAGAGTGATAGATGAACTCTGAGAAATTCATCCACAGAATTTCAAAATTCAATTTAACTTGAATCTAAAGAGTAAAACTTTATTAACAAGAATACTTACCTGAACAATGGGATAGATAGGTATAGTAGGGGTTGGCAAAGTGACATAATGGAAGATGAACTGGACTTGGGAGTCAGTAAGATCAGAGTTGGAATAGTGCCTCAGATATTTGCTAGCTGTGTTAACATTATGGTGAGTTATTTAACCTTCAGGTGCAGTTTCTTCATCTTTAAAATGGACATAATATTTTTTTTATTTCATTTTTTAGTTGTGTCTGACTCTTTATAATCCCACTTGAGATTTTCTTGGCAATGATACTGAAATGGTTTTCCATTTTCCTCTCCAGCTCATTTTATAGTTAAGGAAACTGAGGCAAATGGTTAAATGATTTGTTCAGGGTCACAGGAGTGTATTGTGGGGATCAAATGAAAGACTATCCAGGAATTGCTTTTCAAATTTTAAAGAGCTATATAAATGTTAATTAGTTAGTCCTCCTGATGGGATTCTTTTAGCTAGAGGTCTTTTTCATAAAATCACAGAATTTAGAGCTAGAAGGGACCTCAGCAACAGTCTAGTGCATTCTGTACCCAAAAAGAATTCCAAGTATAATATACTTGATAAATGAAAGGTAATTCAGTTTTTGCTATAAGACCTTGAACCCTCCAGGAGGAACTGATTACTTCCTGAACCACCCATTCTCCTTTTGGACAGCTCAATTTCTTAGAAGGTTTAATCTAGTAACAAGTCTCTTTGCAACTTCCACCTACTGCTCCCTATTGTTCCACTTTACCCTCTGGGGCCAAAAAAAGCAATTCTAATCTCTCTTCCTTATTACAGACTTTAAAATACTTGAAAATAGCTATTATGTGCCCCCTGAGTCTTCTTTTCTTTAGACTAAATATCATTATTTCAATTGCTCCTTATATGACTAGGACTTTAGAATTTAGAAGAGGGCAACTTGGACTTTAAATTCTCTTTAACTTATCAACATGGTTCATAAATTGTGGTGCCCAGAACTGAACACTATACTTCAGAGATCCCTTCTTGCTCTAACTCTGAGCTTGTAAGTCTATGAAGAAAAGGGAACAAGTGTTTATAAACTGTCTACTAGGTGCCAGGCATTATGTTAAGCAGTTTACAAATATCTCATTTTATTTTCATAGCAATCTTGGGAAGAAGGTGTTATTATGTTTCTCATTTTACAGTTGAGGAAACTGAGGCAGACAAAGGTTAAATGACTCACCCTTATCACACAGCCAGCGATTGAGGCTGGATTTAAACTGGTCTTTCTGAATCCAGGCCCACTACTCTATCCACTGTGCTACATAGTTGCTTTTAAAATAAGGTCCAGCCAAAGTAGTGGGCAGAAAGACTATTGCCTCCTTATTCCTAGAAGAAAGCCTCTCTTAATTCAAGCCAAAATGACATTGTATTTTTTGACCACCACATCATACTGCTGATATATTGAGTGTATTATTCACTAAAACCCTTAAATCTTTTCCAGACCATTTACTGCCTCACTCTCTCTCTCTCTCTCTCTCTCTCCTATTCTATACTTGTAAATTTTGTTTTTTGAACTGAAGTATTAGACTTCACACTTTTTATAATAGAGCTTTCTCCTTATGAGGAAAGTTTCCAAATTAAAATTTGAAGAGAGTAGTTCTATAGACTCTGGGGTAGAAGAACAGCTCTAGTAAAGTAAGAAATGAAATTTTACTAAATTCTCCAAATATTTTGAATGTCAACTCTGCATAGTATTCAAAATGACTTGAGTAATAATATGATAATTTGGTTAATTATGTGAATGAAACCCTAGTGAGACATAGAAAACGTAGATAAAAAAATATTTCCTTCTTGAAGAAGTCTAACATAAGCAAGGGCCAACCTGAATTTCTTTTAACCATCAGAAATGGAAAAATCTTTTATTCCATGGAGTTTGTAGTCAATGACAATAGCTGCAAGAATATCTAAAGAAAGCAATATAAATAAAATTCCTTTCGAAATCTCTACCAGACATTGATTATCTATCTAAAAGGAGAATGATGACTACAGGATTTTCCCCATTTGGAAAGTATTTCCTCTGTCTCCATTCATCAATCTAGTGACAAACCATCTATCTTCTATAAATATTGTCTTCCATCCGTGTTTACAGTTCTATTTACTTAAAGTGAGGGTTTTGAGGTGAACATATTTTAGAGTTTAATGAATTAAATTAATGTTTAATCAAAATAGATACCCATTTTGGATGACTTCAAGTAAAAAAAAAATCCCCCCAATTCCTAATAGTTATTCACTAAATTATTGGGATATTTGTCTCTGCTGAAGAGTGAGTTTCCTTTGCCTTATGACCTGGCCAATTATGCTAATAGATTTTAATCCAATAAATGGCCAGTGAGGTAAAGATAGTACTCTTCCCAGTCTCATTTTTCATTTTAAATTAAAAATACTTCAGAATTTATTGGAAGTATATTTAAAAAATTATCAGAGTTGCCATTCCCACTGAGGCTACAGGGAATAATCCCTCCGTAACTTACAAAATGGTGTTTGAGAGTGTATGTGACTGAAAAATTCATTATTTTGTTAATAGCCCAGGGATGGGCATCTGAAAACTTGCCTAAAAATGACCTCAACCTTCACCAAGATCAACAAATTAATATTAATTTATTATATTGTTCTTTCTGCACCTCCCCTGTCTTACCTCTCCCCTCTGGTTATCTTGAAAACTCTTCTAGGGAATAGACTTTTTTTTTGTACTCCTCAAAAAGGCTAATCATTGTACTAGGCACAAAACAGATATTCAAAGAGACTTTTTATTTACAAATGCTAATGTTAGCTGTATTTGCATTAGGAGAAAAAGGATGAGCATAACTTCTTATTTTCAAGCTTTTAATTAATAGTGTGTATGTGCTTGCATGCGTGTGAATGGAACAAGGGAATTTAAATTAGTTGAATAAAAGGAACCACCATAGTGATTTGTGCTGCACCAATATTTAAATTTTAAGATGTAATCACATTTTTTAGTCCATGCTGAGTACTGAAGGGAGAGGTGCATGCTCAGAAATCACTTTATCAGTGTTTGCCTTAACATCCAGGCACACTCTCATCATCTGTCTTTCCACAAGTCATCACTCACTGAATAACAATCTCATTCCACTAACATATTCCATTTCGTTAAAAGGTCCCACAAGTCTGATGTAATACAAACAATTTTAAATAATGTCACTTAGGAAACTTCTCTTTTTAAGGCATCTCAGAGTGTTGATTCTTAAGACTGAAAAATCTAAATTCCTTTAGCTCAATTATTCCCTTTCCATTTTGACAGGCAGCACACAAAAGCACTGCATTAAAGTTTGGCATAGTTTCTGAGAGAAAACTCCCGAAGGATAGAAAGGAACCAGGAAAGTAATACAATCAAGAGTGGGCACATCCTGTAAGCATGTTTGGTATTTGTTTCTTCCTTTGCTTCCCTGACATGTCTAAATCAAGCTGGCATGCAAACCACCAGATCAATTACTTTGTTCTGGCAGATCTGATCGAGACAAATGGGGCTTTGACATCCTCCTGCTTCGGATGGAAATCTCCCTTGAGTGGAGGAAGAAAACATTTGCGACCCCACACTGCACGGCAATATCTCAACTGTTATGCTCCAGTGCACGGAGATGATGAGATTCAAGATTGGATCTACCCAGGCTGGTTTTCTAGAATGTCTCATTAGTTTGTTCTCCAGGTGACTTTGCCATCATCTCTGGTTGTACTGGTGTTTAGTTGGAGACAAAGAGAGCTGGACTTTTCCATCCGTGGCTTTGTATTTCATCTCTATTTGTTTTTCAGCAGATCATCAAAAATGTCAGTAACTTTGTTATTATTATTTTTATTTTTTATACTGGACAGGGATTGAGAAATTCTAGTCAGTCAAATAACTAGCATTTAGTAAGTGCATACAATGTGCCATGCATTGGGCTAAGCAGTGGGAATAGATACAGAAAGGCAATGCTTTCCCACAAAAAAACTCCCAAACAACAAAGATTGGTACTTGCTCTACAACTTTACAACACCACAGATATCCTTGGGGGGTACTGAGAGGTTACATGACTTGCCTAAAGTATGATCCTGAAGCAACACTCGTAGGAAGACTTTATTAACATCAGGGCTGACTGTCTACCAACTAAGCTGCTTCTCTGATTATATTTAAAATGGGAATTTCACAGGAGACTGAGCAAATTTTTTAGATGAATTTTTGCAGACTACTTGTGTTGCCTAAGGCAAGTCACTGAAATAATTTGTAAACTGAGGCCACTATTGAATTAGATAACATTATTTATTTATTTATTCATTCATTCATTCATTTAAAACTCTTATCTTCCATCTTGGAGTCAATACTGAGTATTGGCTCCAAGGCAGAAGAGTGGTAAGGGTAGGCAATGGGGGTCAAGTGACTTGCCCAGGGTCACACAGCTGGGAAGTGTCTGAGGCCAGATTTGAACCCAGGACCTCCCGTCTCTAGGCCTGGTTCTCAATCCACTGAGCTACCCAGCTGCCCCCTGAATTAGATAATATTTAAGGTCCTTTGTAAGTCTGAATCTCTGATCCTAAGATCCTACATATTTGAAAAAGCAAAGTAGAAATCCAGGTAAATCCAGTAGTGGGTAAAGACTAAGAAATGAGCATAAATGGATTTTATGCATACACACAATATTTGGATTAAAATGAATAAGATAAAATATACACTAAATAAAGCCTTGATACTTCCTGCAGGATCTACTCAAAGAATATTTTTTATTTCACACAGATTTTTCAACATTGCAATTTTTCATTTGAGTGTATGTGTTTGCTTACTAAAGGAAGAATTTGGGACTAGCTGGAATTTTTTTTCTTCTATAGCCCAAACATGTTTTTGTGGGGCCCATAGCTGAAAAGAGTTACTAAAAGTGATTTTTGAAGGGCTATAACATGCATGATGTTCTTGTTAATCAATTTGTCTTTTGAAAGCAAAATAAAGGAATCCCTTGTGTTCAAAATGGTAAGAAAGTAATCAGACACTAAATTGAGCTATTACCAAAAGAAAAAAAAAGCCTTGTGTTTTTTTGGTAAGGGTGGCTATCATACATAAATTGGCTTCTGGGTCACATTAATAAATTTGTTAAGTATGGTGTTGACTTAAGCTTCTAAAAGGACAGTTTGACAATGTTAATGAAATAGTGAAATATAGCCATGTCGAATGACTTGTGGTTACTTTTTGATTCATTAAAATTTCTAAAGCAGGAGCACCAGACAATTCAGTTTCGTGATGGAAATTGTTTTTTGTCTATAGAGTAAAGATGGAGTTTGTTGATTTCTCTGATATTATGATAAGGCCAAGAGCAGAATGGAAGAGCATAAGGAAAAAGTCTTCTGGAATTAACTGATAATTTCATGTGAATCTTATAAATCAGTTTGTCTTATGAAAGATTACATTTGAATTGTGAAAGTTTGTCTTTCTCAGCTTCAGTGTCAGCTCTAAAAGATTTCTAGTTTGCCCACTACAATTTATTTCCAAAGTAATTTATTCTTGTTTATACCCTCATATTTATATTCTTGGTAATAGTTTCAGGATAATCAAAGGCAAAAGTGAACAATCACAAATGTTAAAAATACCAAAGAATTATACAATAAAAATATGATTCTAGTATAAACCTAGTATATATTAAACTGCCAAAGGAACAAATTACCTTCTCCTAATAATCCTTAAGTTTCTGCCAAGTTTTAGTTCACATACTACCTTCTACATGAAATCCTGAGGTTACAATGCTTTGCTTTCAAAATTATCATGCAAGTATTTTTATATACCTGTATATGTACATGTTGTCTGCTCCCTCTTTGCCCAAGATCAGACACTGTTTCACAGCTGTCTCTGTATACACAGGGCCTACTACAGTATAAGAGGTGCCAGATAATGATTTGCTGATTGATTGCGGTGATGAAAGTGCTTGATTCAAAATCAGAAGAGGATATAGTTTCAAATCTCTTCTCGTCTATTTATTACCTGTATATTCTTGGCTAACTTATTCATTCTGCACCTCAGTTTCTTTGACTGTAAAATGAGGGTGAGGATGACATGATTTCTGAGATCCCTTCCAGCTCAAAATCAATGATCCATAAACAAAAAAAAATTATAATAGATGATGTTTCATCTTTGCTATTTCCTGTTCCCCAAAAGAATGAATTCTCATATTTAATCATATGTTATTTGAATTGCCACTGGAATTTCACATGTAAAATTGTGATTCAGCCCAGAAAGGCAAATTTTCATGAATAAGATCTTTGGGGAAAATTCTGTTAATAAATAAATTTGATTTTATTATTAAATTTTATTATTTATTATTAAATTTTGATATATGAATGTAATGAATACTTTAAGTGTTACTCTATGTTATAATCCATTAATTAACGTGGCAAACTTAACAATGTATTATATAAGAAAACATACTACTTTGTAGGTGTTATGTATAATATATAATATATAATATATGCTACATGTAATAACTGATATGTGATGTTATAAGAATTTCTATATGCATATGTACTGTAAGAAATGAGGAAATGGATGACTTCAAAGAAACATGGAAAGACTTCTGTAACTATTTACAGAGTGAACAGAACCAGAAAAACAATTTATCCTATTACATCAATATTGTTAAAAAAAGAACAGTTTTAGAGACTTGTGTAAACTGATGAATGAAGTGAGCAAAATGAGGAGAATAATTTATAAAACAACAAAACTTTGTAAAAACAAACACCTCCTGAAAGCTGCCAGAACTGTGATAAATTCATTGACTCCAGATTCAGGATTCCAGAAGACCAAAGATAACATATGCTAGTCACTTCTATAATAGAGAGGTGATAGATTTAGGATGCAAAATGATATCTTTATATATGTATTTATATTATTTTGATCTATATATCTCATATGGTTGATGATAAAATTTGTTTTGTTTGACCATGTGTATTTGTAACAAGGATATTTTTCCTTTTGTTCCCCCAGTTGAAGTATGAAGTATGAAGAAGAAACAAATTTCTCTTTATTAAAAAAAATCTAATGAAAACATAATGACTGACAACCAAATATAAGAAACCTTCTTGTCTAGCTTATTTTCTTCCACATGTCAAAATACTGCTACTCTAAATCTCTAGATTTTCACTGTATTTTGAAAAAATCATTTAAGACACAAGGTACCACCATTTCTAACAGGGTTAGTCAGATGTAGGATGCTTTTAAAGTTGAAACAACTGGGTAAGAAAGGAAAAATGCAGTTAAATATAAGATTATTGTTGCTTTACAAAACGCTAAAATTACTTTGTAATTTTAAAGAAAATTCCTGGGCTTGGTCTTTTTTTTGGGGGGGATAAATACAGACATAACATTCTGTTCTTTAAATCTATGTATATAAATATATACACATACATGCATATAAATGTATGTATATAAATCTATACTTCTTATTAATGATGGTGATGATGTTTTTGAAGTATTTCTACTTATTTGTTTTGCAAATGAGGAAAAATTTTATGAAATCTAAAAAGAAATTCTCCCCAGCAAATAGATTCTGATCTGTCAACTTTTTATTCGGTATGGAAGAACCTGGCTGTCCTGAAAAACAATCTTTTAGTGGAATAATTTTTTAAAATTTGTTCAATTTGTGAAGCTGTTCTTATCTGACTAAATGCATTGTATCAAATCTGGCAGCTGCCCAGATGTTCCATATCATAAAATTCTAACTTCATTTTATTATAATCCATTTGTAATTAGCTTTGTAAAACAAAAATCCCAAGGCAGGAGAGGAATGAACATTCATAGCTGAACTCCAAATCAACCTAGAGTTATTTCTTTATGAATGGAGAAAGTCAAGAAGAAAAAAGAACTTCCCTGAGGCAATGGCTTTTGGGGTGCAAGGGGAAAAGCAAATTTCCAGTATGTCATATTTTTGTACAACTTTCTTCAAGATAGAACAGATCTTTGTTATGTTACTTTTTTTCCTGGCTAAAAAGAGTTATATACGGAACAGTTGACCTCCAAAGCCCTTTCAGCTCAAAGATTCCATGTACTGTGCTACAGAGGAAAACTGGGAGAATTCCATTGCTAGGAACTTTGAAATTCAAAATATACAAAGTCAAACGTAGAACAAGGAATAAATTGCAGTAGAGAGCAGAACAATCTGCACCGGGTTTTAAAATCTTATCTATTTCTTTGGCATTTGGAAATGTCCCATGACAGCTCTACTCAGTGTCCAAGAGGGAAATGAGTTTTTTGGAAGTCACTTTAGTGTTCATTTTGATTAGTATAAATGATTTTAAACAGCAAGAAATGTAACCTAAAGAATATCTATGATGCATTCTGTATCATTTCTTTACTGCTTTATAGAAATCAGATGACTTTGTTGCCTCTAAACCAAATGGAACAGAATTATACAGGACCCTACAAAGACAAATATCTTTGAAAGCTCTAGATCAAGTAAAGGTCCACAATTGGTCAGTTTAGATGGAATGTCTTAGGGCTTCAAGTCTCATCTTTTGCAAGATGCCTTGATCTTAGTACCATTCCTCTGAAAGTACCCCTCATTTATTCTGCCTAATATATTATTTGTATATAGTTGTTTGAATGCTGTTTTTCCAATTAGACAGTGAGTTCCCTGAAGTCAGGGACTGTTTTTTACCTTTCTTTATATTCTTGACCTTTAGTACACTGCCTGGCACATAGCAAATGCCTAAAAAAATACTATCTGATTGACAGGGCAACCTTCCTAGATGTAAAGTAGTCTATCAAAGAAGAGGCTAAACTGAATATAAATTTAATGTGTAAGCAAACTGTGGTATAATACCCAGAAACCCTCATCTTTTCCTCTCCTTACAGTGGAAGTTCTTCAGGTTACCTATGATCTTCCACAATTATAAGTCCATTTACTCTTTTTTGAAAAAAATTACATAGTAGGTCACTTTGTTACTTCTAGTTGTGGAATTTATAGAACAATTCATTTTTCCATTAAGGGATTTTATGTTTTGCCAAGTCCCGTGTGTGAGGAGTTGCTAGCAAAGGTAAAGAAGTAGGCTGGGGATTCTTTTTGAGAATATAAGCTCCTTGAGGACAGAGGCTTCACTTTGCCTTTTGTATCCACAGTACATATCAGACAAATAATAAATGCTTTTTGAGGGGGCAGCTAGGTGGCTCAGTGGACTGAAAGCCAGGCCCAGAGATGGGAGGTCCTGGGTTCAAATCTGGTCTGAGACACTTTCTAGTTGTGTGACCCTGGGCAAGTCACTTAACCGTCATTGCCTAGCTATCACCAGTCTTCTGCCTTGGAACCAAAACCAAGTATTGATCCCATGACGGAAGGTAAGGGTTTAAAAAATAAAACAGAATAAATGCTTTTTGAAAGATTATGGGCTCTTAGAGTAGAAAGGGTTTCCAGGGGCCATATAATTCAACCTTTGATGAAAAAAATATTACAATATAGCTGAATGGTCAGCTTTTGCTTAAGAGGGAAGCCACTATTTTTCAGGGCATCTCATTTTTAACCTTTGGACAACTCTATTGATTGATGTTTTGTTCCTTAGTGAAAGCCTAAATATGTTTCTTTGCTACTCCCATTACTCTTAATTTTGTCCTCTGAAGTCAATCAGAATAAGTTTAACCCTTCTTCTGTGGATGAATGTCTTGTTGCTACAATTTTCGTTCCACATGGTCAGCCGGTCGTAATCGAGAAGTGGAGTGGGGAGAGACAGAGTCAATTTGAACTGGTAAAGCTTTCTTATAAAAAAAAATCTCCCTTTGATATTTTACCAATTATATATAAATTTCATCAGTTGGCTATTCTTATGAAATAAAAATGCATCTGGGAGGATTAAGAATCATTCACATCTTACTGTGAATTGCTTTAATCTGACCAGTACCTAAATAATTTCTGCTCAGCACTTCCAGATTAATCAAAAGAACTCATATTCCACCATGGAGTTGACCAAACACCTTATGACTTACCAAGCTCTCCCACAAAGTAACCTACTGAGGTTAGGTAGAGTAGGTATTATTATCCCCACTTTGAATAAAGAGGAAACTGAGTTTTAAAGGATTTAGGCAATTTGACTGGGATCACACAGTGACACAGTGGGGACCCCAAGATCATGAGGTTCCAAATAAAGAGTTCTGGAGGGAAGAAAACATTTCTGGAGCAGAGGTCAGATTTGGATATGATCATAGACCTAGAGTTAGATGGGGCATTTGAGGATACCTAGCTTAATCTCCTCATTTTAAGGATAAGTAAAAGTGCCCAAGGTCACACAGTTAGTTTCAAGGACTAGACTTGAACCTAGATCCTACAATTCCAAGGGTCATGCTCTTTTTTTCTCACTACACCGTTTTTAGGGGAGGAATTGGAACTGGGGTTGGGTAATGAGTTTTTGGACAACAGAGGAGCTGAGGGAGACTAGTGAAAGTATCTAAGTAAGATACTAAGAAAGTATCTAAGACTAGTGAAAGAGAGAGATGGTAAGCCTTCAATTCCATGATTTACTATCTAATTCTGTACCACAGAGTTGGGACAAGGTATCTCTTTATCCTTGCTAGGTTTGAAAAGTGGCAACTCATAGAGGCTTTGAGATTTCATTTGAACACATTGACCTTCTTATGATGAAATAAAATTACATGTCACAGAAAATGGAGTCCTCTGGCATGACAAGTACATAGTGCCTCAAAAGTCTTATGGAAGTTTTAGGTTTTATAAGCTTAAACACTTTTGAGATATCCTGTATATTTATAAGAAGTAATATTAACAAGTGACCTTTGCTTCCCTTCCCTGCATATTGTGTCCATGGGGGCCATCTAATTTGTCTACCTCTAGTTCTAGTTTTATCTGTCTTCTCACTATTGGCAAAAGAAAAAAAACAAAGAAAAGAAAAAAATGGAAGTTATATTTGCATATGATCCCCATCTTAGCTTCTCTGACTACTTTTAGTACCATATAACATAGTTTGCATGAGATTTTACTTTCCAGTGGACCTGTAAAATATATCCCTAATGAATATAATGGCACTTAAGTGGCCTCCAGATTTTTCCATCAGAATTAGTTGAGGATAGACTGAGATAGCCAAGAAAAAATTTAATGAACCTACTAGGTCCCAGGGCTCAAAATTAATCCATGCATGGAAAAAACAACTTATTCTGGTTTGTGTCTTAACAAATTACCTACCCGCCTTCTTCCGAATATTTATGCCCAAATGCCAAGATGTCAGATGCCCGTCCACTCCCATCACAGACAACAACAGGAACTGGCGGAGTGTCTCGAAGGTACTCCAAAACAATGGAAATTACGTTTGGTCCTCCTTCCACAATGAGGGCCACGACGGGAACTCCTTGGCCGATTCCTGTATTAAAAAAAGGAAAAGAAGAGGGGAAAAAAAGAACGCAAACCCAGCACACCAAAAGAAACAAAGACAAAAACAAACGAAAATAGTATAAACTGTAGTTCCCAAGCTCTGGGGAGGGCTTAGCATCTGAAGAGATAAACTACTCAGGAAACATTTTTAAAGCTGGCTCTTTAGCTGCTCCCAGAATATCCACACTAGAGAGACTAGCTGTCTTAGCCTTGGTGTCAATTAAGGAATGCACAGTCTTTCTACAGAATAACTATGGATGACTACTGAAAAAAGGGATTATAGTCCTTTCATAAAGCATTGTACTACTGGTAAAAATAAAAAAAGAGGCATTAACTCAGATTTTACTTAAAACATGAGAATATCGGTTTTAGTCTCTGAGATTTTCTAGTATGATAACACCCTTATTTTGTAGATAAAGAAACTGAAGTCCTGAAAGATGATAAGGCAACTAGATAGGTCAGTGGATAGTGTTGGGCCTGGAGTCAAGAAGACCTGAATTCAAATTTGACCTCAGACATGTACTAGCTGTATAACCCTGGGAAAGTCACTCAACTTGTTGACCACAGTTTCCTCTTATGTAAATAAAATGAGGATGATTAATAAAAGTATCTACATCCCAGGGTTATTGTGAGGATCAAATGAGATTGGTAAAGCATTTAGCAGAGTGCTAGTACATACTAAGCATTGAATAGATGTTATCTATTATTATTATTATTATATGAAGAGACTTGCCTAAGGTCACAATAGATATTAAGCATGTTAAAAAGAAAAAGAATGGGGCAAAGATCTGAGCAAAACTGACTTTAATATGAGTGCTGCAGGTCATAAAAGCCAGGGTCTACAGATATCCAATATGGTCTGAGAATTCCAAATTTTTTTCGTTTTCTTTCACGGGATGTTTTCAGTACCTTACTGTAAAATTTAGGTTAAGTATTTGCTCATAGACTATCTAGTTTTTAAGCTTTTTCTGTGTCAGCTACTGGCCTTCACATGTTGTCGGCACATTCTACAAAAAAAAATTCCCATTTAATTTCTTATGCCTGTCCATGATATATTGAAAAATGATGGGGAATGGATATCTGTAATCTCAGAGAAAAACCTTAGCAGCAAGAAGGACTGAGAAATGCCTTCTGCCGAAAGCATGCATAATTTTCAAGGAAACAAAAAAGTATAGCTGAGAAGAAAGTAATTTAGGCAGAGAGAAAGAAAGCACAAATACAAAGATTTGGGAGAGGGAATATCTTTTATGAAGATGTAACAAACAACCAAAGCTGGAATCCAGAGTGTATGGAAGGGAGTATGGCATAAGAAGGATGGAAAGGGAAGAAGATCCAGATTATGAAGATCTCCAAATGGCAAAGAGCTTTTTATCTTTTATCCTGAAGAAACAAGATGCTAATGGAGCTTATGAGCTTCAGGAAAATCACATTGACAACTAAGTGGAGGATGAACTGAATTATGAAGGGATTTGATGCAAGAAGACCCATTAGAAGGCTACTGCAATATAGTCCAGGTCAAAGGTGATAGGGGTCTATTCTATGATGGTGGCTTTGTAAGGAGGGAGAAAATGACATATATTTGGAAGAGACTGCAATGGCACGAAGAAGATTGGAAAAGGGATTGGATTGTGGGATGAGTGAGAGTGAGAAATAAACAATGGCACCAAAGTAGTGAGCTTGGGTGACAGGAACAATTGCAAAACTGTGGGAAGTAACAGGAACATCAGGAAGAGGGGAAGGTTTGGGGGCAGGAAAAGTTAACGGTTTCTGTTTTAGATGTGTTGAGCTTGAGATATTCAAAAAATAGTTGGTGATGTGGGAATTGTTTTTAGGAGAGAGATTAGGACTGAATATATAGATATGGGAATCAAATTCATAAAGGTAATAAGTAAACCTATGGGAATGCCGTGATCAACAGGGGATGAAAAATATTGGGAGAAGAAGGTTCCATGGTAGAGTCTTGAGGATACTCATTGTTAGTGGCATGAAAACTCAGTGAAGGAGAATTGAGAAGAAATGGTCACACAGGTAGGAGGAGAACCAGGAGAGAGTGATATCGTGAAAAATTACAGAGGAGGGTATATATAATCCAAAAGGAGATGTTGATCAGTAGTCAAAGATTTCAGAGAAGTTAAGAAAGATGACCTTTGGTTAAAAAAAAGGTCATTAGAATTGTCATTTAAGAAATCAATGGTAATTTCAGAGAAGGTAATTTTAGTTGAATGGTAATTAGCTATTTTAGGTGGCTTGCTAAGCTATTGATAAGATTATTGAGTTATTACTATCATCAAAACCATGATAAATTGTCCTGATTGATTCAATTTCTAAAAATGACTTGATTGGAGTCTTTTTTAGTGATATTAGACAATCGACAGTGATACTTAACAATTAGAAATTAGATGCCATAGACTTCCCATGTGTATTCTACAATGCCTAACAGAGCACTGGGTGTATAGCATGTGTTCAATAAATATTTATCGAAATACATCAGAGGGTTTCATGGGATCTTAAATTCAGCATCTGTTTTACTTGGATTAGGCTGGGCGTGGTCATAAGGAAAGGCAATAAAGATTTACTAAATGTAAATCTTTGTGCCAGACACTGCCCTAAGCACTTCAAAAATATTATCTGATTTAAACCTTAACATGTTCCCATTTTACAGATGAAGAAACTAAAGTAGGCAAAGGTGAAGTGACTTTCCTGGAATCACACAGCTACTAAGGTATCTTGCTGCTTCATACTTTAATGGCTATTACTGGCAAGATTAGGACATCAAGGTAGTGCATTAGATAGAGCGCTGGATCTAGAGTCAAGAACATCTGAGTTCAAATTTGGCTTTAGATATATTAACTAGCTGTGTGACCCTAGGCAAGTCACTTAACCCTATTTGTTTCTGGTCTTCATCTGTAAAATGGTAACACACTGGAGAAGGAAATGGCAAATTACTTCACTATCTTTGCCAAGAAAATCTCATGGAAAAAGTCCAAAAGTCCATGAGGTCACAAAGAGTTGGATATGACTGAATGACTGAACAATTGGTAAGATGAGAAAAGAAAAAAATTATTTTTAGGTTATATATAGGTAACCTGAGAAGGAGCATGGTCTAGTGGAGAGAGAAGCCAGAGGATCAAAGAATCTTCAGCTGGAAGGGACCACAATGATTATCTGGTTCAAGTCTCTCATTTCATAGATGAGGAAGCTGAAGGGCAAGGAAGATGTATGGTTCTACCAAGATTCTCTAGGTAGTATGTCCTGGTCTTTGAGTAAGGAATATTGATGTTCAAGACCAACAATATTTAACACATATTGACTATGTGAACATGGGCAAATCAATCTGTACTTTTATGTAGTACTCTAAGATGAGAGATTATAAGCAGGTCGCTGATCTCTACTGGTAAAATGGAATTCTTACACCAGGAGTTCCTTAACATTGATGAACTCATGGGGCTATTCTCCACCTCAGTCCCAACCCCCATTGCCACTGAATATTTGGCATTTTGCTTTTTGTTCAGCCTGGGACCACACACAGAATTCTTAGTGAAATGTCTGAAAAACAATAAGTGAAAGAAGGAAGTAAAGAGGAGACTTGTCTGTCATGCAAAATAGTCAGATAAAAAGGCTACAACATATCCATAACACTATTAATAAATATCCTCCAAGCTGAAATAGTTTTTTTCTATTTTTTTGCTAAATTTTAGAAATGAAAAAAGAAGTTATTATTGTCTTGCCCCAAGGGCTGACAAGTTTCTAACTTAGAAATTAATAATTTTATGTTTGATTTTGAAGAATGGAATGTTAAATGTAGTTCCTTGCTATAGTACCAAAAAAATTGCAATTCATAATACATGCACTATCAGTCTTAAAGTACCAAGACCTGATTTTTTTCAGTGCTGTAAGAGACAGTTTCCAATATCTTTTCCTCCAAATCAGTGTTTCTTAAGGAGTGACAAATTCATGTTTTTTTGTGGGGTCTGTGGGTATGGTGCAAGATTCAAATCATAAAAATATGTGCTTTGTTGGTACTTTTTTTCTCCTACCTTTCTGACTGATTTTATTCATTTAATCTTCCCCCTCTCACCATCTAAGAATAAGTATCTCCTAAAGCCCTCTCCTCGACCCCTTAAAATTTTTTCTAGCTACATTCTTCTTCCTAACATCTTACTCTCTTTTATGGTTTAGTGATCACCTCTGTGAAGATGATTATCAGTTCTAAATAGTTAGTTTTAATCTTTTCTTGAGTTCATTTCTGAATTTCCAAATATTTATTGCATATATCTGTTATGATACACTATTGATACTTCAAACTCATTATATCCAAGTCTGAATTCATCTTTGCTTGCTTCTTAAATTATTTTTGTTAATCTTACCACCATTCTCATATTTACCCAGGCTCAAAACCCCAGAGTTACCTTCCCTTATTTTTTATATCTAATCAATTGATAGCTTCTGCTTCTGTAAAGTTTTACCTTAACATCTCCTCTACATTCATGCTGTCATTATTTTAGCCCATACTCTCATCACTTCTGACCTGGACAATTGTAATAATAGCCTTCTAACTGGATGCTCCTGTTTGCAGAAAACATTCAAGACCAGAACCAGATGCCTCTCTTTCAAAGAAGAAATCTCGGATTCGTCCAGAAGCAATGAAAGCGTTGGAGCACCTGTGGTCCAATCTGGACCTTAACTGTGTCACCTTGAACAAATTACTTGGGTTCTCTGGTCTTTATTTTTCCTTCCTTGTAAAAGGACACAGTTGGACTGGATATCCTTTCCAGCCATATTCATCATGTTATGTTTTTGTTCGTACTGTACCCCATTAGCAGACTATACGCTTCTTGAAGGGAAGAACTATGTTGTTTTTCATCTTGGCACTGATAGAAACTAATATAATACTCTAATCATAGTAGATGTTTAAATAAATATTCATTGAATTTTAAATATATTATGTACAATAGGTTTCAGTCCTCCAAATGGCATTTAAAATTTTAGTTATTATGATTATCAGGGAAAATTTTCCCAATTTTTTTCTTTTCTTTTTACTTTGTAGAGGAAGGAAAGACAATCCACTGCTTTGATAGTATATTTAACAGAGATAGATATTTCTTCTTCTTCAAATTATTGTGAGGTTTAAGCCAGTTCCTATTTGAAAACCACCTTGAAGATTAACTGGTCATCCAAAATATTATTTTCACAGGTTTCTTTTAGAGGAAGGTTTGATATGTTGCAGTGTTGCCAATCAAAAGTAGCAAAATCAGCTTTTTAGTGCTTAACTTAAGTTGTCATTATAAGAGATTTCCTGATGGTACTTTTCATTTGACACGTGTGTGTGTGTGTGTGTGTGTGTGTGTGTGTGTGTGTATGTGTGTATCCAAAGCCCCTATTATCTATAAAACACTGTTCTAGGACCAGGAAGAGATCAAAAGACAAACAAGATGTGGTTTCTGTCATCTTTAATTTTAAGGTTTATAATCTGGTTAAGAAATTTTCCAACTTGTCTCTAATGGCAAGAAAAAACATGAAGAACTGATTTGGACAAAACATATATGGTCACATTTGAGGATAGTTTAACCTTTGCAAAATTGGGATAATCCCATGGTCACTTTGGGATAACCTCATGGTGGCTCTCAGATAAAAATTTCCATTTCCTTCCTTACAGGTAATCTGAATCAATGGGAAGTACAAGGACCTCAGCAAGCTTTTCTAGCGCTACTATTTTGTTGGGATAACTCCTTTCCTTATGATAGAATGCAGTAATTTGAATGACATATTTTAATTAAATGTTTTACTTGGGATGAGGGCCAGTGCAGACATTAAGAAATTACCAGTTGATTTTCTGCCAATGTATTTGTCACAATGATTTCCTGAAATATGGAAAATTTTCTTGGTTGAACAGATTGCTTATGCTGTAGTTGGAACTGGCAATTAACATGAGCAAGACAACCCAATCAATCATCCTTTTTTGGATCTAATGTTTTTCATCACATAGACATACCTTCAACCAATATGCAGTGCCTTTTATGTCAGCCTGAAAAAAAGCAAAAACTCATGTTGTACCCTGCCCTCACCACGTTAACTTTTGAATTTTGCTTTTCTGTTCTTTTTACTCCTATTATTTAAAAAAATTTATAACATAAGAAAATTAGTTTCAATCAGTAATACCCATCACTGACAATCTGGAATACTCTTGTGGGAGGGTGAAAATTTAGCAGTCAATTATTGAGCATGTTTTGGTGTTAGGCACTGAGCTAAGAGCTAGAGATAAAAAGGAAGACAAAAGATAATCTCTGCTCCTAAGGAGTGCGCAGTTTATGGGGGGAAACACCATGAAAACAACTATATACACACAGCATATTCAGGATAATCTGGAGATAATCTAAACTGAAAGGAATTATATTAAGGGGGAATCAGGAAAGATTGCTTATAGCAGGGGAATTTTAGCTGGGGCTTGAAGGAAGCCAAGGAAGGAAGTCAGAAGATAGAGCTGAGGAGGAAAAGTATTCTAGGCACAGGAAAAAGCTAGTGAAAATTCCCATAACCTGTGGATGGAGAGTCTTCTTTGAAGAATAGCAAGGATGCTAGTGTATGAGATGTTGTTGAAGAAACTGGAGATGCTTAATCTGGAGAATAGGTGATTTGGGGGAATAGGAGACCTGTCTTCAAGTACCTATAGAGATATTACCTGAAAAATGATTTTGACATTTCTTTTTTCTTCAAAGTACAGAACAGGAAATAATTGATGGAAACTGAAACAAGGTAGAATTGAATCTGAGAGAGAAAAAACCTTCCCAACAATGTGAGCTGTCCAAAATTGGAATATACTGACAAGATGAGTGGAGAGTAGAGAACAGTGATTTTTCTGTCCCTGTTGATTTTTAAGTAGAGACTGAATGACCACTTGGGTTATTGGAAAGGAGATTCCTGCTAAGGCACAGATCAGATAACATTTGAGGTACTTTCTTACACTAAAATTCTTTGATTCTAGTTCCATAAGCAATAAGGCTTTTATGGTCTAGGATTGTGATAATTGTGAGATAAGAGAATGTTTAAGTTCTATATCTGTTATTGGTGAAAATGTTATGAGCTTTTGTTAATGAATACCCTGCGATGAAGCATCATTAGTTCCTTCTATTGACATAAGAACCACAGTGCCAAATATAATAATTATATATTACCTAAAATATTTCAGTTATCTTCAGAAACAAATGATTTCCTGATTTTTTGTTTGTTTGTGGAGTTCTGGGGTTGAAATGCCCTCTGCTCATATAGATGGACAAACCTTCTAAAAATATTATCTTGGAGATTTATCAAGAATACTGAGAAGTTAGGGAGATCTGGTAGCATAGTGGATAAACTACAGGTCCTGGACTAAAATCCAGCCTCAGACACTAGCTTTGTGATCCTGGGCAAGTGATTTAACCCTGTTTGCCTCAGTTTTCTCATCTATAAAATGAGCTGGAGAAGGAAATAGCAAACCTTTCCAGTAACTGTGCCACGCAAACTCCCAATGGGGTCACAAAGAGTCATACATGACTGAAATGATAGAATAACAACTGAGAGGTTAAATAACAGACCGAGAAAGCTTATAGGTCCTGAGAAGGGTGGCTTTGCGTTTTATGGCATATGGTGGGAGAATAATTTCTTTATGCATCATTAGGATTTTAGGTCTAGAGCTGGAAGAAACCTCAGCAATTATTTAATACAACACTAGTCATTTTAAAGTTAAAAAATCTCAGGCACAGAGAGAATGAATGATTTGCCCTATAGGTAGTAATTGATTAGAAGCAGCATCTGAGTGGGAGGTTTTAGGTTTTTTGGAAAAAGCCCATGCTTGTAGACAAGGTAAAACTTTGCAAGGTAGTACAATCTCCAAACATGGAATATATTTTCTAAGCCACCTTTTATGGCCTTGAGATCTCAGAAAATTCTCCCAAAGGAATGGAAATACAAAATGTTCTGTAGGTTTTCTCTGGTTTAAAATAAATATCATAGAATAAAATATTTTGGACAGAAGATATCCATAGAGGTAATCTTGTTCAACTCCCTAATTTTATAGATAAAAACCTGAGACCTAAGGAGTTTAAGATATTTGCCCAATTCCATTTGGGATTTGAACTAAGATCTTTTAATTCTAAATCTTATATTCTTTCTACTGCCACCATGTAGCTTCTCTCTCCTCTTTACATTTTTTTTCCTTGAAAGAATATCTTTATGAGTTCCATAAAGAAGAGTTCATGAAAATCTAATGTGTGGGGAGAACCATTTATAGGAGACATCTTTTTGACTTGAGGCCAATAAAAACAAAGACTACAATAAATCTGAGGAATTAGGCAATATACGTTCAGCTTAGTGAGAACATCACTGGTGTTTCTGAAAGCACTGTTCAGGATAGATATGTCTTAGAATACAAACTAATTATTGAGTAACTGGGAAAGATTATCAACACAATCTAAACCTTTTTGGGGTTCTCTGTGAATAATTCATTCCTTGGATGTAGGAGGAAAAAGGTTAATTTCATTTCGTGATCAAGAGTCTTCGTTTTTATCAGAACCACTGAATTATGGTATCCTGCAATTTTCAGAGATTTTCATTTGAATTTCATTTCAGAGTTATGTTGAGTTAGTTTATTTTTAAGAGAAGCAGTATACCTGCTGAATGAATTAACTTGAGATTATATAATTGGAAAAAACTCTGAAAATCATTTTAGCCACAGACACATAAGGGCTTCCCTTGTAAATTCAAGAGCTGCCTCAAAAGATTCTAGAATTGGGAATGGCC
Organism: Gracilinanus agilis; assembly: GCF_016433145.1. Taxonomy (NCBI): domain Eukaryota; kingdom Metazoa; phylum Chordata; class Mammalia; order Didelphimorphia; family Didelphidae; genus Gracilinanus; species Gracilinanus agilis. The sequence goes on from NC_058130.1 coordinate 192,991,686, forward strand.
CCTAATTATGGATTAAGAATCAGTTGAGAGTTATTTATGAAAAGTAGCCCCCCTCCCCTGATTCCTGCTCTTTGGGAACTATAGATTGCTGATAAAAGTTAATTTGTACATTGAGGCTGCTTAAAAATAATGGTAGAGGGGCAGCTAGGTGGTACAGCTGGATAGAGCTCCAGACCTGGAATTGGATTCAAATCTGCCCTGAGATATTCCCTTGCTGTCTGACCCTGGACAAGTTGCTTAACTCCATTTGTCTAGCCCTTGTCCTTCTCTTTTAGAGTTATTACTAAGACAGAAAGTAAGAGTTAAGAAATAGAGGTATAGCAATTGTTTTGAGATAAGACTAGGTTGGAAGTTGAGGGATTGGGACAAGAAAAAGCTTCTTACCTTTAAAAACCAAAATCAGTTTTTCAGGAATGGTTTTTTCTTTGGCCAAAAAAGAACCAATTTAAGAAAGTTTATATCTACCTGTCAGTTAATAATACAGATATTTAGCTCTATATGTGATGCATGTAAGATATGATAACAAATATAATGAAAGGCAGCTTGGCATTTTAAAAAAGAGACTGGCCTCAGAACTAAGAAGACCTGGGTTTAAGACCTGCCTTGGACACATATGTGACCATTGGCAAATACATATTTAGTCTTTCAGGGCTTCAGACAATTCTCCAAGATTACAGGCAGTGATGACTCATATCAGTGGAGAGAATTTCCTCACCTAAGAGGTCCCTAGGCCAATAATATCATAGGTTCAGTATCTAAATCAACACATATTACATATTGATAATAATGACTCACATTCATATAGAAAATGTTTGCTGAGCACTTTTGTGCATTGTCTCATCTGAGTCTTATAAGATAATAATAATAGCTAGCATTTACATAATTCTTACATACAGCAAGCTCTGTGCTCAATCACACTTTATAATTTTTATCTTATTTGCCCCTCAAAACCACCCTGGGAGGTAAGTGCTATTATTTTTCCCATTTTACAGATTAGGAAACTGAGGCAAATAGATTAAATGAATCTAAGGCTACATTTGGACTCAATGACAAATTTTTTTCTTCTTAGAAATGATAACTAGTTTTCTGGTTGTTCTTTCAACTTCAAGAAAACTATCCTATAGACAAAGGAATCAATAATTACTTGAATTAGAGGTATTCAGAATCTAGCAAAATAAAAGTCATTTAGTGGAAACAACTCTGTATTAAGAGTTCTAGTACAAGTCCTGGTTCTTCTACTTACTAGCTTAGGTGATTCATTTAGCTTCTGTAAATGTCACTTTCTTCATCTTAAGTAGACCCAACCCATATGATTCTTTGAAGCCTTTTCAGTTGGTCTTTGTTCTCCTTAAAAAATGCAAATGATCCTCCTTTCTATGTTAGAATTTTTGGCAACTGTTTAGTATAACGTATATTAATTTATTGAGATTACTTTATCTTATTTATTGTCTTAGACTTTTCCAAATATCATTTTAGTGTCCATTCACAGAAAAATACAGAGAACTATGGGCAGGACAATTTGCATCGTCATAACATTTGCCAGTTTTACTCCACTGAGCTCAGGTTTTTTATTCATCTAAAAGTAAGGAAAGGGACATTGCAACCGGAATAATGTTGCTTTGAAAATAGAACATCATGCCCTCTTTCCAAAACTATGAGGCAGATCATATTTGGCTGGACCCTTATTAACCAAGCTGCACGCTTCAATTGAAGATGAAAACATTTATGAAAGAACTAAATAGCTTTGTTTATTATCATCTTAACATTAGAAATGTTCTTAGGCTCATTCTCTTCCTGTTAGCTTAGAATGCATTCTCATTCCAGTCCAAAGATGGAATATCTTGTACTTCTTTTTGCAAAAGAAAAGACCATTAAAGTATTTATCCATTTGGCCACTAATAGTCTTATATTTGCTTCGGAATATTTTTGAAGTCAAGAATTTGTCATGTACCAGGAAACTTTTCCCTCTTGTTCTTATACATCCTAAGTGGAAACCTTATACTTTAAAGGTTCTTTTGGGGGAAATATGTTCATAGCTAGCTTCCAACTGTCTTCATTGACACTGGCATCCTTATTGTTTTTAATAACATGATATACTCAGTTCCCAACTGTAGGCATTTTCACTGACTGTTGCCCATACTTGGAATTCTTCCTCTTCACATCTCTGCTTATTGGCTTCCCTTACTTCCTTCAATTTTTAAAAAAATATTTATTTTTTAGAAAAGTTAACATGGTTACATGATTCATGCTCTTACTTTCCCCTTCACCCCCGACCTCCCCCTCCCCCCATTAGCCACTGTGCATTTCCACTGGTTTTAACATGTGTCATTGATCAAGACCCATTTCCAAATTGTTGATAGTTGCATTGGTGAGGTAGTTTCCAGACTACATCCCAATCATGTCTGTCTCAACCCATGTGTTCAAGCAGTTGCCCCTCTTCTGTGTTTCCACTCCCGCAGTTCTTCCTCTGAATGTGGGTAGCGTTCTTTTCCATAAATCCCTCAGAATTGTCCTGGGTCACTGCATTACTGCCAGTACAGAAGTCCATTACATTCTATTTTACCACAGTGTATCAGTCTCTGTGTACAATGTTCTTCTGGCTCTGCTTCTTTTGCTCTGCATCAATTCCTGGAGGTCTTTCCAGTTCACATGGAATTCCTCCAGTTTATTATTCCTTTGAGTGCAATAGTATTCCATCACCAGCATATAACACAATTTGTTCAGCCATTCCCCAATTGAAGGACATACCCTCATTTTCCAGTTTTTTTGCCACCACAAAAAGTGCAGCTATAAATATTTTCATACACGTCTGTTTATCTATGATCTCTTTGGAGTACAACCCCAAAAATGGTATGGCTGGATCAAATGGCAGGCATTCTTTATAGCCCTTTGAGCATAGTTCCAAATTGCCATCCAGAATGGTTGGATCAGTTCACAACTCCACCAGCAATGCATTAATGTCCCGATTTTGCCACATCCCCTCCAACATTCATTACTCTCCCCTTCTTTCATTTTAGCCAATCTGCTAGGTGTGAGGTGATACCTCAGAGTTGTTTTGATTTGCATTTCTCTAATTATTAGAGATTTGGAACACTTTCTCATGTGCTTATTGATACTTTTGATTTCTTTATCTGAAAATTGCCTATTCATGTCCCTTGCCCATTTATCAACTGAGGAATGGCTTGATTTTTTATATAATTTTTTTAACTCCTTGTATATTTGAGTAATTAGACCCTTGTCAGAGTCCTTCAATTTTCAGATAACATTCTACTTTTTTTGGAAGACCTTTCCTGTTTCCCTTTAACACTAGCAGTTTCCCTCTGAAATCACCTCCCCCCCCCATTTATCCTACTTATATGTTGTTTGCCTGTCATTTCTCCCACTGGATTGAACTACTTGAGTAAACTACTTGAGAGTGAAGACTTTTTTTCCCCATTTCTTTTCATCTGCAGCTCTTAATTCAATGCATGGTACAAGGTAGCTACTTAACAAATGTTTGTTGAATTGTCTTGACTCATAAACATGTACCATATTTTCCAGGAAGCTGCATGATATTTCCAATACATAGAAAGACCATTGTTTGTATTTCTTCATCCATATTTCTCATGTAAGAAATTTAATTGGTCAGTTTGATGACTATGCAATGGAACTTAGAACTTAAAAAAATCTGTCCTTGGAACAAGCCAGTAAGTTATTGTATATACATGTTATTATTTTCATTTTAGAGTCATTCAACTAGGATTTATTAAACTCTTACTATGTTTTAAGCATTGTGCTAAACACTGCAGAGTCAAAGAAAGGCAAAAAATAAAAAAAACCCCAACACCCCAGTATCTATTCTCAAGGAACTCATAGTCTAATGGGAAGAAGGGAAAGTGATATACAAATAGCTATGTATAAACAAGACACAGATGGGATGAATTGGAGATAACAGAGGGAAAGCAGTAAGACTAAGGAAGACTGAGAAAATCCTTGTAAATAATGGAACTTTAGCTATGAGTTGAAGGAAGTCAGGCAAACTAGGAGGTGGAGATGAGACGGGAGAATATTAGTGATAGTAAATGAAAAACGCATAGAATTAGGAGATGGAGTGTCCTATTCAAGGATAGGAAAGGAACCAGTTTCACTGGATCACAGTTTGTGAAGGGGAATAAAAATTAAGAATAGAAAGGTAGGAAGGGGCTAGGTTAGGAAGAGCTTAAAAAGCTGATCAGAGCATTTCATATTTAGTTCTGGAGCAAAAAGGGAGCCACTGGAGTTTATTAAATAGGACCGGACACATTCTTGAAATAGAATTTGGCAGAGAATGAGGAACTAGGGAGTAGGAAGAGACCTGAGATTGGAAGACCAACCAGAAGACTATTGAAATAATACAGGTGTGAGATGATGAGGCTTGCACCAGCATAAGCCAGAGAAAGGGAAATCTATGAGAGATGCCATAAAAACAAGTTGAGAACAAATTGGATATGGGGATGAAAGATGGGGATAAGAAATGAGAAAACACACTCAGAGACTTGACCTCAGGTCCCCAGATACTAGTTTAATGTTCTTTTGCACCTGACATGCTATTTGGATGTTTGCAAGGGAGTGCAGTGGTCATTTTTACTGAGGAAACTAATTTTTTTACTCAGGATCAAATTACATGAAAACTATTGTCTAGAGAAAAGAAGTCCCTGTCAGCCTGTAAAAATCTGGGAATCTTTATCAGATTGCTAAAAATTCATATTCAGGAATAAAATGGCGGGTGGGTGTTAATTATATTTTCAGTGGGTCCAGAAGTCTTGGTTCCACAGAAGGAATTATATGCTGTAATAAATAAACTGGTGACCTGAGAAGTAGAATTATTCCAAGATCATAGAAATTCCCAAATGGAGATAGAATTCTGCCATATGACCTAGCACCATATCTTATGTCATAGAAGGTTAAGTAAGATTTTTAGGAGATGGAGGTAAATATACTTCAGTGGCCTGAGAACTTGCCTGATTTAAGCCCTAATGAAAACATGCATGTCAGAGGAGAGGAAATATAAGCTTTTTCATATAAATCATTTTTGAATGAAAATTAATGGGCATTAAGGTGAGCCTTAGAAAAATGGATGGTGAAAGGTATACTTAATGTCGTGTGATTTCATGATGGAGAATTAAAGTATATGTGTCAATTAAAGTATATTGTGAACTCAATGACAAATTATGTAAAACAAGTGACAACAGCAAGAGGGGTATATATTGCTATTGAAAGTTTTTTAGTAAGATATGATAAATTCTAGATTGAATACATACTTCGATACATATATTTTATTTTTTGGCACTTAATTTTCACATTATTGTAATAGGCATTCCATAATTCAATAAATATTTACTGATGAATATTTTTATTAAAAGCAAAAAAGGCACTAACACTCAAAGCTAAATGTGTTTTCAGTAGATGAATAAGTCTGCATATGAGTGGAGGAAAAGAGAAGACATCACATGTTCATAAATCCAAAGGAATGTTTTGACTAGAAAACAATTTGAAAATGTTAGTGTATAAATCCAAAGCTTAACTACTTGTATACAGGTAGAATTATATGTCCCTTAAAACCTGACATTTATCTGGCACTCAAACTTTACTACTATTTCTACATTACCTCTAAAACTATTCTTTTCAGAAACAGGGTACCTCCTGGATACCATTTTGATCTAGATTCCCTCTCATCTGCTATTGGCCTTCATTTTATTCACATTCAAAACTCATGAAAGGGAAAGAGTATTGAGCCTGGAGTCATAGGACTTAAGTTCCAATTCTGATTCTTATATCTAATATCTTTTTTTATTTTTTAAACCCTTACCTTCCATATTGGAGTCAATACCGTGTATTGGCTCCAAGGCAGAAGAGTGGTAAGGGAAGGCAATGGGGGTCAAGTGACTTGCCCAGGGTCACACAGCTGGGAAGTGTCTGAGACCAGATTTGAACCTAGGACCTCCCGTCTCCAGGCCTGGCTCTCATCCACTGAGCTACCCAGCTGCCCCCTCTAATATCTTTTTGACCCAAGGCAACATACAACATCCCTCAGTCTCAGTTTCCTTATCTGTAAAATAAAAAGTTGGTCTAGACAAATTGAAGAAATCCCTTTAAACTTTAAATTTCTTATTCTATGACTCCAGCTTTTGGGTCCTTAATATTGTATAAAAAGAAAAATGACAAAATGAAGAACTCAGAAGAAAAAATTCTACTCCCAACAGAATTATATCCAATTAGCCTCCGTTAGCTTTTTATGGGGAAGCATTTCTTCTAAGGCCAAGAATTCACTGATTTAACCACTCTGCTTCTAATACAATAGGCAGCATTCATCATGCATCATTTTATTAAAAGACAGAGGCCATTATTTTTGGTCAAGATATAAGTATTCTTTTCATTTTCCAAGCACCAGTATTACTTTCCTCTTAAGCCACAATTTTCTCTCCAGGAAGAGAGTAGGAGTTAAAATCTTTTTTTTATATAAATTTTTTTACCTTTTTAATTATGAATTGAACCTATGTCGGTAAGTAGGAATATTTCTATATATAAAGAACAGAAAGCAACTGCACGTGAAACCATAGTTTCTCCGTGACTTACAGTTGGATTTAAAAAAATAATTTTATATTTTCCAAATTACATATTGATACAATATTTTGAATATTAGTTTTTGGACATTTTGCAATCCATGTTTTCTCCCTGCCTCCCACTCCTAAAGAAGGCAGGTAATATGAAATATGTTGATTTTTAATATGTATTACATTTAATATGAAAGTCATAGTTAAGAGGAAAGTGCTAACACTGTCCTGTTTGTCTGTGTCCCCTTTTGAACTTCCTTCTGCTCCTTCCTGGACATTTACAAATTGTTCATTGATGCTTTCTCTTTCATTTTTTCTTCCTTCCTCTGATTCCTGATTAAAGCCCTTCTTTGTAAGAAGTATAAACAAGCAAAACAAATTCACACATTGGCTATATCTGAAAATGTATGTCTCATTCGGTAGCTCCAGTTTGTTACCTGATAAGAGGTAGGGAGCCTCATCAATCTTCTAGTCTAGAGTTTTTACCAATTATTATATTGATTGGTGTTCTTAAATGACTTAGAGATTCTCCCCCCCCCTTACGTTATTATCATCTTTAACTTATTTATTCTCCTAGTTCTCCTTAATTTACTGTGCTCCACTTCATAGAAATCTTTCCATGTTTTCCAGGTTTCTCTTAATCCCTTTTTCCATAATTTGTTAGGGAGCAAAAAATATTTCATTCTTGGCATAAATTATATTCAGTCATTTCCCAACTGATGGACACTTAATTTGTTTCTACTTCTTTCCTATGTCAAGCAGTGATCCTTTAAATACTTTTTATACATGAAAATCATTTCTGGGGAGAATCTTTCATGCAATTTATCTAACTAAAACAAAAATCCTGAAAGAAGGTCTTAGATTCTATTCTAAATCAACATTTCCCCCTACCCAAAGGCAGCCAAGTAATTATCATCAAGTCTTTTTCTATAGTACAATATTTTATTTTGATTTTATGATACTATAAACCAATAAAGAGTATTCTGAAGCCTAAGTTCATAGCCAGGTGCTGTTGTAAATTCCTCAGCCTCTCTGTAGGTGACAATACTGTTTTTTAAGGTAAAACAAAAGCTACCATCTAGGTCACAGGCTTATAGATCTATAAGGGATTTTAGATGACATCTCACCTAACTCCTTCATTTTATAGATTAGGAAACTGAGGCCCAGGCAAGCTAAGTGATTGCTCAAAGTAATAAAGGAAGCAAGTCTCACAGATGAAATTTGAATACTGGTCTTTTGACTCTGGAAGCCAGGATTCTATCCACTGTATTACTTATTGTAGCTCTTTGGTTAAATTCAGTGTGATATACAAAATAGTTTAGAAAAAAGTTATCTTTTCCTAATTCCAAACCACTTTTTTGCTCTTGCCAATCAATAGCACTTCTAAGATCCTTCTCTCCTCAACCTTTTAAAAACAGTTATCCATCTGAGAAGAAAGTCATCATCTTCCTTAGTAAATATTTCTTTATTCCTCACAGGGCTGATGGCAGTTTATACTTTGCATTAAGGAGTTTGTAGGGTTTTAGCCCCATCTTGTTCTTTTTCATTCCTTTCAGCAGTACCCAACTCTTTGTGACCCCATTTAAGGTTTTCTGGGCAGATGTATTGGTATTGTTTGCCATTTCTTTCTTGAGCTCATTTAATAAATGAGGAACTGAGGTAAATGGGGTTAAGTGACTTGCTCAGGTTCACACAGCTATAAATTGTCTGAAATGAGATTTGAACTTAGGAAGAAGAGTCTTCCTGACTCTAAACATGGTGTTCTAATCCTTCAAAGATGTATAATCATGGGATCACAGAATCTAGAGTTGGAAGGGACCCCAGGGGCCATCTAGTCCAATCCATACAAAAAGAAGAATTCCTTTTATAAAACAGCCAACAAATTGTCATTTGTTGGGAGAGTGCCAAATGATTGAGTTGACTAGATGGTATGGTGGATACATTGTTGAGTCTAGAGTCAGAAAGACTCAAGTTTGAATAATATCTCACCTCTCTGTGGAAAGTGATATATATATATATATATATATATATATATATTGTGGTGTCAGAGGATCCAGATTCAAATCCTGAGCCCTACTTCCTAACTGTGTGACCCTTGGCAAGATATTTAAGACATATCTCTCTGAGTTCATCTTTAAAATGGGGACAGTGATAGCCCCTATATCACAGGATTATTGTGGCAATCAAATTGGAAGATATATGCCAAATTCTTTCAAATCTTAAAGAGAATATGAATACTAGTAATTAACTCTCGAGGCACTCCTTTATGCTAGCTCTAATTGTTAGAGCTTATATTTCTTCCTTATATTAATTCAATCGAAATTTGAATTTGTAGTTTTTATTCAATACAATTAATTCTGCATTCTAGTACTAAAGCAGAACAAGTCTTCCACTGAAAAATTCTTAAAATATTTTGACTTCTGTGGCTTCCTCCTTTTCCTCTTTCCTCTTCTTCAGATCAAATACACACAGTTCTTTCAACTGATCCATTGATGGCATGAAATCAAGGCCCTTAACCATCTTGGTTGCCATCTTTAGAATGGCAGCCTAATAATGCCCCCCTCAATGTGATCCAAATTATTTGGGTATCATTCCAATTCTGAATATGGTGTGGTTCTACTCTGGTTATTATGAAGCCCAGTTTGGGCAGTATTTGAACTCCCTCAGCATCTTAGATCCAATTAATTGGTTTCTGTGTCACCATGGGAGTCTTAACATGTGAAATACATTCAAAAAAGATTGAGTTGGTGCCTAAAGGGAGACTTTTTAGTCAGAATGACCTACTTGTCTGTCACACACAACGTTTAGTCTCCCATTTCTATGGCTTTGTTGTTCCCCACTTCTGGAATAAATTCCTTCCTCACCGTTACCTCTTTTAAAATCTAGCTTCCTTCAAAGCTCGGATCAAGTGCTATTTGCTATATGAGGCCTTTCATGCTCATTCCAGCTCCTAGAACCTGGTGATTTCCTTCCAAAATTACTTTTATTTTCCTGTTTATATAAAAGTTTCTCCTTCATTAGTAAGTATGATCTTTGGGGGCAAGGACTGCTTCTGTTTTGTTGTTGTCTGCGTTTTCCTTTTCCTTTAATTTAAATCCTTAATTTCTGTCTTAGTACCAATACCTTTGTACAGCTTCTAAGGCAGAAGAGTGATAAGGACTAGGCATCTGGGATTGAGTGACTTACCAGGGTCACACTGGTAGGGAGTATCTGAGGCCAGAATTGAAAACCAGGACTCCCAATTGAGTGGCTCTCAATTCACTGAGCCACTTACCTGCCCCCTATTTGTTTTTTCTTCGTATATCTGGGAAGTGCTTATTGCAATAGCTGCTTATTGATTGTTTGCCTAGCTTACAATATAGTTTATTAATACTTGGTGATTGGTTGATTTTTTAAAAATATCTTTGATTTTAAAGGGAAATAATGGTATATCTATCCTAGCCTCTTGACATTGCCCCTCCAGCTAGAAATGAATATACCAGACATATATGCAGAGAGGAAGCACCCAATACTGCTCCTTGTTCCTCTCTCAAAAGGGCTCAGAGACCCAGAAAGGAAGGTATATTCTTGTGTATATCTTCTATTTGCACATGTAAATTAAAAACTGTGGCTCAGAGCCTTGATGACTATAATATTCAGGAAAGACTTAGCTATATGGTGTTCTCAAATGTTAGCTCAACACTTCTGATAATGAGACACAGATGGAGAAAACAGCCCATATCCCACAGCCTTGGGGACAGATCTAAACAAAGGTTTATGATTAAATCCTGTGATATTGTCCCCTTTCCATTTCCCAGAAGTATATCCATATAAAGTATTGTTTTGCAGTTGAATTATGCTGGTTAATTTCTCACAGAGGAATGAGAGCTGGAAGGAGCTACATAGAGATCATTTGGTTTAACTCCTTCATCTTACAGAAGAAGAAATGGAAACTCAAACAAGTTAAATGACCCGTCCACGATCACACAGATGGGAAGAAAAGGAACTAGGATTCGAACTCAGGTCCTCTGACTCCAACTATAGCCTCTTTCCATTATACCACATTGCTTAAAGGTAATAAAAACTTATTTTACCTCTAATAGGATAATTTCTGTCTTTTAATTATTTAGATCCCACAGGTCCAATTACACTTCCCATTGCAAGCCAGAAATATAGGTGAGCTTTTGCTAATATGGATATTTCAATGGGCCAGTGATCTTATTGATGTGAGTACTCCCTTCAGCAAAGCAGATCACAAACCATCCATACCTTCTCATCTGGTCTCTGGGACAGAGCTACCCATTTTAAGAGTGGAGGTGAGGGAGAGTGTGAGTGTGTTTATGTGAGGTGTTTACAGACCTCAATTTATAACTGGCTCCAGATCCCCAGATGATGCTTCCTGCCATCTTGCCGTCTCCTAGGATACCTGGGTCTAGCCAGGGCAGGCATCTTACCATTTTCCCTGTTGCCTGCATATACTATGGACCCTTCAACCAGACTCCTTTCACTTTTTGCTCAGAGAACCATAATCAAATTCCCATTTCCATTGCTACTAGAAAAGGCATGACAATCTACTATCATTTCATTCACAATTCCAGTTACTACTTAGACCAGCATTTCCTATTCAACAAGGGATCCATGGATCCACAAGGGGTTCATGAGAAGATTTCAGTGGTCATTGGACTGGGATGGTGAAAAATAATTGCATCCTTATTTTTAGTCACAAAGCCTTAGTTCACTCTGCTTTCTTGTGTCTCTTCTTCCCTTAAATTTGAAGGTGGCAAACCTAGATCTCCTAGAGGTTCCATATTAGTAGAGTACCCAAATTAGCTATTTTTTTCTTTTTCCCACTTGGCTGCACTCGCCGTGAAATTTTACATGTCCCCAATCCAGGTACCTTCCCTTCCCTGCTCTCTCTTTCAGTTTCCTTTTGTGCAGTCTTCCCCTATTAGACTACAAGCTCCTTGAGGGAAGGGATCTTCTTTCTTTTTCATATTTGTACTCCCAGCACTTAGAACAGCACATAGACAGGTTCTTAATAATTTAATTGATGAATAACCTCTAAATGAAATTTAGCATTTCTTTCAATTGTGATTTTTTTTAAAGTATACTGAAAAGTGTATATAGATTTCACCAGATTGTCAATGGTATTCATGCCACAAAATAGGGTAGAACCTCTGGCTTATACCACAGACATTTTTTGGTCACTATTATTTGCTACATATGATATTCTCACTAGTTTCTTGAGAAGGGATTGCTTTACTTTTATGTTTAAATGCCTAGTACTTGCTGCCATGCCTAGCAACTATTAGGTGCTTAATAAATGCTTACCACTTGATTGATTCTTGTACTTGTCCATCCTTAATTTTATTACAAGAACTCTATCCAACAAACTGGGGCCTTCCTTGACATTGTTTTAATATCACAGATAATACAGGCTATTGTTTTTACTTTGTGACCCACTAATATTTTTCAAACTATTGAATTATATTATTTTTAAGCTACAATGCAGCACTCGGTTTAAGCTATTATTTCCTTTGGAGGTAATTAATGTATTATTTTCCTCTGATTGCCTGAGTATTCTCTATAGAAGGTAAAATTTCCAGTGCAATTTTACTAAATTTTCACTGCATTATAACCAAGTCCTTACTTAAAAGTCTGGTGGATTATTTAATATATACATATCATATATGTATATATATATATTTTTTTCCTCCTATAGAGCTAAAACCACTAGGGAAAAGCAGCAGAAAAATGTAGGTCCTTATTGGTATTAGCATATTATTGCTCAACATTATGAGGATCCACAAATCCTACTACAGTCTCATCAATGCTGTAGTTAACTGAAATAACATGTGAAATGAAATAATAACCCAGGGGAACATTTAGATTTCTTTAGTCACTCATTCAATGCTACTACTGGAATTCTGGGGAAACATCTGCTTTTTATTTTTTTCCTAGGCCTAGTCTTTTTTTTTATTCTGAATTCAACAAATCCCAAATAAAATGATCATTTCCATAGACACTGTGGAATAGATGAGTAAAATTGCAAATGAAACTGTGAATCTTTTAGGTAGATAGTAAATTCTTTTAAAGTAGATAGTAAATTCAAGATGTATCTCTCAATGCTGAAATGCTTGACTAGAATTTCTTTTGTCCTTCCTTATATTTTCTCCTCTCACTTTTTTGAGAGGAGACCCTATTTTTATTTCCTTTCCATCCCAAATCATACCACTAAACAAGAACAAAAAATGAACTCTTGTAACCAATATTCATAGTCATGCAAAAGAAATTTTAATATTACTTCTAGTTTTTCTCAGTACAATAAATTGTCTCTTATCTTCCTTCTCTTTTCCACTTTTTCCCCTTCTCTGAAATCTTCCATATTTAAAAGTTTTCCCCCTAAATGATTAGAATCTTCCTAGCTATTACTTCAGGCTCATAAGTGACATAGTAGATATACTTCAGACTTTAAGTCAGAAAAACCGGAGTTCAAAATTGGCCTCAGATAACTTACAAATGTGTGATTCTGGGCACATTTTGCCCTATTTGCCTCATTTTCCTCATCTTTAAAATGAGCTGGACAAGGAAAAAACAAAGCACTCTAATATCTTTGCCAAAAAAACCACCAAATTGGGTCACAGACATAAGTAAATCAAGTGAACAACAGAGCTATTACTTCAAAGGTGAGAAACCAATCAGATCTCTCAGGGCAAGACTCTACTCCATAGAACACCTGTAGTAAACTTAACCCTTGACTTGTCTTGACCTCAAAGCTTCTTGAAACACCCATAAACATGTAATGAAGATGAACACCCCCTCCTTTACCACTTAATTCCCAGTCAAAGACTAGAATAACTATGTGCTAAGTCCTGAGCAACTTCTCACAAGACCATATTGGTCTCCCAGATCTTGCCATGGTCTGACAACTATTGTACATAAGGTTCTCTGGTGGCACCCATCTTCTCTCTTCCATTTTCTGTCATTTCCCAGATCTGCTTTGGAGGTGTCAGTGGGCTGCCCTGGAGGTCATTTGAGGTCAGTCCTGACCCACACTCATGTATGTGTGTGTGTGTGTGTGTGTGTGTGTGTATAAAATCAATGGGCTGCCATTACATCCTTTCCTTCTTGCCTTTGCTTCAACCTCCATGTTTCCATGGGAGTCTTTCGTTAAGCCACATGGACTATCCCTTCAATACTCAAAACAAAAGAGAATATTTAATTTATTATTGACTTCTTCATCTAGTTCTTCCATAAAGTCCTTTTAGTTCCAAGAATGAACTCTAACAACTATTCTAATAGGAAAGAATGCAGGCAAAGCTATAATCACCTTACCTGGATGTCAATGTTAACATTGCAGCAGCAATATTTTATAAGACGTTGGTAGTATTCAATATTTTGATGTTATCAATGACTAAATCACAGTGTTTTCTCTAGAAAGTAGTATTTTCTTTTTCTACTTGTAGCCATTCTTAAAAGAAGAGATGGTTTTAACACAGCTATAAAACTAATTTAGAGAGGAATCAAAATTCAAGACACTTCACTTTCACTGAACATAGTGGGAGGGAGCAGGACACTTTTAGTGGAGCCATTCAGTCACTCACATCCTCAGGTCTTCAAATACCTTTTAAAAAGTATAAAGGCAACCATGCGACTCAGTGGATAGAGTTCCAGACCTGGAGATTGGAGGTTCTGGGTTCAAATATGGCCTGAGATACTTCCTGGCTGCATGAACACAGACAAGTCATTTAACCTTAATTGCTCAGCCCTTATTCTTCTACCTTAGAGTTGACACTTAGTATGGCTTTCTCAGACAGAAGGTAAGGGTTTACACACACACACACACACACACACACACACACACACACACATGTGTATAAAAAACTTTACATGACATAATCATTTGCAACATTGAATCAGGAATACGAATTTGCAAACTATCTCTTAGGTAATGTAATATTAATTTCTCTAAAATGGACGAAATCCAGTTTACTACATTTTCTTTCTCTCCTACGACAAAATATTCCTTCTCCATGTACATTATTTCAATGTTTACCCAAGACATTCAGGGAGATAAGGAAACAAAGTACCTTCAATGCTTTAAGCAGTCTTAGCGCAATAGTCTGGCTGAGGTATAGGGAAGCAATGGCATTTGAATAAATATTACTAAGGAAAATATCATAAGTGTCATCAATAAGCATTTAGTAAGTACAGAAAACACAGCAAAAAGTAGATGGGAGAAATATAAATTTTTCCCAGATATTCTTTGTCTTTATGGAACTTATAGTATAGAAAGTTGATAAAATGCCAATATAGTACAGATAGTTGCCATATGCAATCTAATAACAAGAACAAGAACAAGAATAGGCAACATTTATATATTGATTTGTGGCAGCTAGGTGGTGAAGTGGATAGAGAACCTCTTCCTGAATTCCCATCTGGCCTCAGACATTTACTAGCTGTATGACCCTAGGCAAGTCACTTAACCCCGTTTGTCTTTGTTTCCTCCTCTATCAAATAAAGCTGGAGAAGGAGATGGCAAACCATTCCAGTATCATTGCCAAGAAAACCCCAAATGGGTTATGAAGAGTCGGACATAACTGAAAAATGATTGAATAAATAATATTGTGATTTAGAGTTTGTAAAGTAATTTATAAAAGTTACCTCATTTGATCTCACTGATTATATGATAAATACACTGGAGTTTTGCCAATTATTGACTTCAAAATCTTCCTTGTGATATGGAACATCTTTAAATGATTCCAGAAAGAAATCTCACTCACTTTCCCTGATTATGAGCATAATTAGATTTCACAAGTAAAGCCTAATTAAGTGCTTGAGGTCTGACTAATATTTGGCCCAAACTCAAAATTCACTACTTAGTAGAGGAGAAGGGTCCCAAGAGTCCACATGGGATGAACACTTCACCTTCTCCCCAAACCAGGGTGGAAGACCCTCTCGTACCAGCTCTCACTCATACCATCTGCCACAGTTGGGGCCAATTCAGAATCTATGGAAGGTGGGGATCAGTGATAAAGGCAGGGCTCTACTGCTACAGAGATCACAAACCTCTTCCTACAATTCAGAATAAATTCAATCCTAGCCATTCTCTGCCCATCCTCATTGTATTCCACTTTGCCTATGTTCTTTGGAACCCTTACTTATTTATAACAACCTCTTTCATCTTGGACCATATCTCCTCACATTCCTTTTGTTTTCTGGTACTTCTTTAAACCTGCCTTTCTCCAAAGTTCACCAGTGTTTTTTGGCAGCTTTTTAAAGCTTGCCTGATGCTCCCTTCACATCCTCTGACACAAGGAGACAGGAAGAGGAGTTAATAATTCTCTGTGGTCTCCATTGCCTCTTTCAGATCCTCCATCTGTAATCATCATTCATCTACCATTTTTCCTCCTCTAAAATTCACTTTGTCCTCTCTAGATACTTGTTTCTATTTCCAGGCACTTTTCCCTTGTCCTGAATATATTCAAAATCTGGTTAATGGTCTTTTTCTTGAACTCTATTTATCTTGACCTTCCAGCTTCTCACTCTTTTCAAATACTGTGACATTTACTCCTATTCTAGTTCCATCACACACAAGGGTAGTCATAGCTTAATCTACCCACACACTCCTGCCCTGAATTTGTAAAACATGCCTCAATTTCTAGGTTTGCCTCTTCTCCCTAGGATCTTTCTTCCAGCAGGTCTAGCTTCTTATGATTTGATCACTATAATCTGACTACAAAATCTGCGGTCTTTAACCCAAATGTTAACAGCACGTATTGAGAGGGCAGTGTGCCATCATGGATGGCACAGAATGCTGGCTTTGGCATTAGAAAGACTTGCTCCTGGCTGTATGACTCTACACAGAACACTGAACTTCTCAGTAGCTCAATCAGGTCTTGAAGATCGAGTTATAGCATGATCGTTGGTCTGTATTGGTAGAAAGACTTTTTTTGCTTGAGGTAGAATGTTATTTCATGGCAATTATCTCAGTTTTATTTCCACTCCCTAAAGAAATCCCCCAATACCAAGTGACATGGTGATTATAAGCAAGCTGTAGCATATCAAAGATCACAGAGCCAGAAGGGACCTTAGAGAGCATCTAGTCCAGCACTCCTATTTTACAGATGAAGAAACTGAGACCCAATCCAATGGTGGCTTACATAAGAGAAATAGTATCAAAACATCATTAACATACCTGGCTGGAAAAGGATGTATGTATGTGTCTGGAGGTAAAGTAAGTGAAAATATTATTTTGTATTCATATATTGTCCAGGTACATGTTTCTTAATCCAAATCGAATATAAATTTCCAGAAGGACCCATTTTTTTCTTTGTATCCTCAATGCCTATTACAGTGCATGGAATAATAAAGTAAGGTACTTGGTGAATGACTGAATCAAAACCTGAAGAATGTATCCCAAAGAGATCAGAGATAGAAGGAAAGGATCAACTTGTCCAAACATATTTATAGTAGCTTTTTTTGTGGTAGCAAAGAACTGGAAACTGAAGAATTGTCCATTAATGGGAGTGGCCAAAAAAGTTGTGGTATATGATAGTAATGGCATACTATTGTGCTATAAAAAATAATGAACAAAACAATCACAAAAAAACCCTGGAAAGACATATAAAACGATGTAAGGTGAGCAAGTGAGCAGAGCCAGAAGAATGTTCACAGTAACAGCAATGATATATGGTCATCAACTGTGAATAAATTAACTATTATCAGCAATGCAAAGATCCTGGAAACTCCAAGGGACTGAAGGCAAATAAGGCTATCCACCACCACATTATCCACCACCACTAATCAGTTTGAATGAAGATGGAAGCATACCATTCTTCACTTTAATTTTCCATGACTTTTTCACTGATTTAAGCAATATTTGTCTTCTTTCATAACATTATGAGCATAGAAATATATATTGTATGGTGACTCAATACAACCTATATTACATTACCTGCTGTCTTGGGTAGGGGTGGGAAGATGGAGAGAATATAGATAAAAAATGTCAGTAAACAATTACTAAAAATTGTATCAATGTCTAAAAAAGGAAAGAAATGGAAAAAAAGAATGAAGAATGATAGTCTGAATGTTCTATTGATATCCAAGAATTCTCAAAAGAATCATAAGTCTTCCCAAGTATATTGGACAATTACTTTGCAGAATATTTAATTAAATTCAATAACATTTATTAAGCACCTAAGTGCCAGGCAATGTAAAAAGTGCTGGGTATACAAAAAGAGGCAAAAGAAAATTCTCGATAAGCTTACAATCTAATTTATAGAGAGATAGGATTTAAAAGGCATGAATATGTGCTGATCTGCCTTTGTGCAAGGATCATCCATGATAAGATCACAAACCCACTTTAGTCTTACAGTGATTTACCATAAAGAATTTGTTTGACTTCCTTGAAAAATTCAAAATTGCATTCAATAATGTAGGCTGTCCTAATGTTAAAAATAAGCAAGTGACACTTGAAGGATGTATCCTACAGAACCTGGTTCTTTTGGAACCAGAGGTTTGCATTCATAATGACTGGAGAAAGAGAAACCTAGAAAATAGAATTTCTGGTTATTAGTCCTATCCATCACTGTCTGTCCTAGAAGAAGCAGGACAGCAGAGAGAATCTCTTAGTTCATAGGAGAATATAAAAGTAGACTTAGAAACTACCCAATTGAACAAATAAAAGATAGATCATAGGAAGCAAAATTCAGCAATGTTTTTAGAATAGGATTTGAGAATCTTAGTAATATGTACAAAAAAAGTCATATGTGAGGGAAATATGAACAGTGATTATTTTATTGCCTTAAGCCCTTGTCTATGAGATTAAGGGATAGAAGGAACTCTTTCTAAGATTCCATGGGTGAACTTCTCCTCCTACAGATAAGGAAACTGAGATGAAGAGAGATTATAACTGACCAGTATCCTAGAGGTAGCATGTGTTAGGACTGAGTTTCAAGTCAAGGCCCATTCATTTCCATTAATGCCAAAATTCAGTTGTCATTCTTCTATGCTATTCTTCTATACTATTTATCCTGAAATCAGACTGGCCAGTTTGGGACTTAATGGACAAAGTTTAGCAATAAATACTTCCTTGAGTTAAAAATTCTGTACGGAATTTGCCTCAGTGGACAATGCATATTCTACCTTTGCTAATTAATCCCCTTGCACAAAGTCACTTAAAGGTTGTTTATACACTGCCTTTAGATCTGATTGTACCAATGCAGGCTTTTCTGCTACATTTATTCACATTAGCTATTTCCCCTGCCTGGTAGATGTTGCAAATCTTCTGCTTAAAAATAAAGAACATCGAGTAATGGGGAAGTGAAGCTGAATAATATTTCCTACTTCTAAAGAAAACCCTTTATTTGGCCATCTTATACTTTATTGAGAGTTTTCTACAGAATTTTTCCTGTGACTAAATAACAAGTTTTGACATACACACAAGCCAATGTTCTCCCGTTTTGTTTTGTTTTGTTTTTCTCCTGAGAAAACAAACACTGCTTATAAAGTTCAGCTCATATTTGTTTGATAGGAACAACAAGATGACTATATGACCTATATCTTGTATTAATTATAGGCACACCCTTTAAAATTTTTTATTCTCATCTGGAGGAGTGATGGGGGTGGGTGGGACAGCTTTTCTGTTGCTTTAGCACACAAAATTTGCTTGATAGTGTATATGATCCTTTTGAACAATTATAGTCTAGACTTCAGAGAGAAGGGGAAGGCTATTTCTAAGAAAGAAAATTTTAACATTAGCTTCTCTATTTCTACTAGAGAAATATTCTGTGTTTCTTAAAATGTCATCAATCCACTTATCTGAATTCAGCCAAGATTACATCTAAACCATTCCAGTCATGTTTAAATCAAGCCCTTCTTTCCTTCTTTTTTAGAATGTCAGTCCTCCCCTCCCTCCTTCCCTCCCTCCCTCCCTCCCTCCCTCATTCCCTCCTTCGTTCCTTCGTTCCTTCCTTCGTTCCTTCGTTCCTTCCTTCCTTCCTTCCTTCTTCTCTTTCCCTTTCTTTTCTTCCTTTGTTTCTTCTTTCTCTCCTCTCTCTTTCCTTTTAAATTTTACTTTCCCCTCCTTTACTTCTTCCTCTCTAGCTATTGTTACCACAGAATAAAACTACTCTTTTTTTAAACTTTTCTTTCTATTTCTCCCTTTTTACTTTTGTCTTTCTTCCTTTCTTTTCCTTTCTTTTTGCCACTAGAGGAAGAGATTTTTATGCCCCAGCTCAATAATCTATGCTAGCATTCTACTACTCTTCTCATTATTCTGGAAAGAAACTACATAGTCAGCACTAGTTTTATCATTTAGTTCAAGTTCATCTATGAAATGTCAAATTACTTGTGCATACCTCTTGCAAGATACCTCATAACAACCATTAATCCTATTCATTTCAGAAACAGAACCACAGAAAGTAATCTTTAATATGAAATGAGTACTTATCTTTTCCATATGTCAGTGATAAGAACCAAGTCTTGGAGAGAAATGTAGAGGAATGAATGGAAATGGTATTCTAGGATTTTGGAGGTCCACATACACAGAGACATATAAAAATATATAAATGCACTAGCTATTCTACACAAATAAGCAAGGCTACCCAGAGCAGAACAAATCCTTTCCATTTTCATGACTGTGTAAATATTGACTTAAAGCCATATTTTAAAATTAACATAATTAAATTTATTTCTTCTAAAAACAAATGTCACTGTAGATACATGCTCCTTGTTTTATTTACCCTTCTTGGTAATGTTTATTTGAATAAATTATTTGCTCTTATTTGGCTTTGTCTAATGGCTTTCTATATCTATAGTCATCTTGTTCATGAATATGTCAGTTTAGGCATGCTTAAGCCTTAAGCTTAACATTGGGCCATGGGTGAAAGATGCTAATATACTTTCTCAGGAGAAAAATTAACTTTTCCTGGTTTAGGATGAAGTTGATACAATGATACTAGTGTATAATGTTATTGTTTTTCTTTTGCCTGGACTCAAGAACTTACAGGTCTTCTTTAGCTCAGCTCATTTCAGAAGAAAAATAATCTAATACTACAGAAGACAGTGACCAGAACTTCGCATAAGAACACTAACAATAATTGATTTCTATAGAACACTTGAGATCCATCAAAAGCTCTCTGCTGCTCTGCAAAGAATCTTTCTGATGTTACTGGTACACAGACAGATGGGTAAAATATTTATAAAGGCCTTATTATGTGTCAAGTGCTGTACTAAGTTCTAGGAATACAAATTCAATGAAAAAAAAAAGCAGTCTCTACCTGCAAGGAGCTTACATTCTAATGGGGCATAAATAATAATTTCTGATTGTGGCCACAAATTTTTGTCATGTGGCCAGAACACTCTAAACAAAAACATTATAAGCTGAAATATGAAGATCTATTAGGACCAAGTATAATGTGGCTATATCAGAAATTGTATAGTTTATGGGGAACATCCTTCCCATAACAAGGGAGAAGCCCCAATTTTGCTTCTTCAGCCTACAAATAATTAATTCTAAGATGAAAATCACTTTACCCTGAACAAATCCTGGCCAAGTCACTTAACTACCTGAATAGCTTTATGAAAGTCATTCTCTTCTGTAGGCATCAGTTTTCCCATTTGTAAAATGAAGGAATAATTTTATATGCTAGCCAAAGATCTTTCCAGAGCTAACACTGTGATTTTGTCCTTTTGTATAAGCTCATCTGCATGGTTAATTAGTCCAGGAAAACTAGACAGAGGTTAAAAATGAGGTTTCAGGGTTATAATTAATTTTTCATTCTCAGAAGTTACCTAAAAGCCTCATTTATTATCTTTGCTATATAAGTATTTCATTAACAAAAATAAAAGGGGGAAAAACTATTTGACTGATGTCAACAAATCACACCAAGCTCATCCAGACAATATAAGGGAAAGGGTAGGAATGTACTGTCCATTTCATAATGCACTGAGACTAATTCTTACTGGAAATTAAAATTAAACTACTCCTTTAAACAAAAACTACCAACTTGGTACATGACAGAAGAAAGACGTTGACAATTCAAACAGTGAATCATGAATTATGTAAATCTTCTTTATTTGTATGATCACTGCTTTTGCTCTACGAGGTTGTTTTAATTCTTTTTTTTTTTTAACCAGGAGACAAAAGTTAGTCATGCACACCAATATGCTGTCATGATGCATTGGAAGCAAAGATTAGATCATTGTCCAGGGACAGTCAACTTTTATTTCTATATCCAGGGTCTGCCCAAAGAGAAGTAAATTTCATTTTCAAGTTATTTGGTTTCAAAGTTGTTGTGTTAGCTTATTGTGGGACAACCTAGCTTTTTTCCATTTTAGGGCTCTAAGATACACCACAATGAAATGCAGATGTTGTGAGAGGATATAATATAGGAAAAGAAAGAGTGTTATAATTGGAGTCAAGATCATTTTGTGATTGTTTCATTTTTATTTTTACTGATATCCATGTTTTATGGTATATTTATCCATTTTGTAAAATATTCCACAATTCTTTAAAAAAATTCCCTTAAAATTTTTTTGGTCCCAAATTCTCTCTGTCTCTACTCCCTCTCCCTCTTCCCCATGGTAGTAAGCAATTTGATACAGATTTTACATGAACAATCATGTAAATTTTTTTCCATAGTAGTCATTTTGTGGAAGAGGTCTTGAACTAAAAAAATGAATAAAAATATCAAAGAAAGTGAAATATAGTATGTTTTGGTCTGCATTCAGACTCCATTAGTTCTTTCTCTGGAGGCAGAAGGCATTTTTTAACACGAGTCTCTGGAGTCAATGGTCTTGAATGGAACTCCCAGATCTTCCACAAACTAACTGTGAGACTTTAAGCAAATCTCTTCCTGTGATATAACCTCTATATCTGTAAAATTTAATAGATAAAATAAAGTTCAATCTATAAAATACAATTTTCTGTAAAATATAGTTTTTATATCTGTAAAATGCAGAAGTTGTGTCCAACCAGTTATAAATTTCTGTGATTCTATGGATTCTTTCACATAGAAGGAATAGCAACTGTCTCTGCAAAGCTATGGCGATTCAGTGATGGCTGAACAGAATGCAAAAAAGAAAATCTGACGTCAATGAACATCCGGATGCAATTGATGATAGTGCAATGATCAAGAGAGATGCCAGTGATGACGATTGAACGTCCCTTTGCCTTCCCAGCCCCCTTCATATATTCTCAGGCATAGGATGACAAAGGGAAGTCCACGAGTCACATGGAGACTGTAGCCATGGTCATGCGGTCAGAAGCTCCTTTCCCTCAATCCCTCCACTCCATCATCGTCACTTTTCCCTTTAACAATATCACTGGAAAGTTCTCTACCCAGGAGCAATAGATGCCACCATGTGCTTCTCAATGAGAAAACTGAAGTGATAATTGAATATAGGGTATTGTTTACTCAACTCTAAACATACTGATTCTCAATCTCAATTCAAAGTCTTCCAGTTAATCAATAAATTATAGAGTCAATTCTGAATGAAGTGATGCTGCTGATGTTAGAAATACATTGATCCCTTTCAGGACAATGTAGGAGCAAAGCCCTTCACCCAATCATCATTTCCAAATGGGTAAGCACAATAAAAAACTGGCCTCCCACCCTACTGTGTGGTATATCTGAATTCAGAGAAGCAATGCAGCACAATGCTACATTAGAACTCCAAAGATGGCATTATGAAGTGAACGGAAAAATGGATTTGGAGCCAGGAAAACCTGGGTTCAAAATCTATTTCTGATATGTACTGGCTATGTGAAATTAGGCACCTCTCACTACCCTTAGGCAATTTTCTAACAAGATAATTTGTGAGTAGCACTGTATGAACTAGTCAAGGGAATTTCCCCATGAGTGAGATCAGAATTCAGTCACAACTGCCAAGCCTGAATTCTTTTACCATTTTTACCCAGTGAAGGATAATTCTTCACTTCCTGTTGTTAAGTCAATGTGATTTAATTTATGGTGAAATGGCCCCAAATAACTTCCAGTGACCGAGAAGGTACCAGAAGTCTTTGTGGTGGATATTGTCAGGAAATTGTAATGAAGAGAAGTGCATCTTTGTTTATTTTTCCAGGTGGGACTTTTAAATCTAAAGTTCCTTTATAAATGTGAGTCAAGATTATTATCAGCATCAATAATACAATTTTAGAGTACAAGATACTGTCCACAAATTATGCCTATCCACACATTGGATTCCATTGGCAGTCAGGCTGAAATAAAATAAGCAGAAGTCAAGAAAACTATAGCAAGTATCTTTTGAATAATAGCACACATTTTACTAGTCTGTCAGTCAAAAAGCATTTACTAAGTGCTTATTATATGTTAGGCACTGTGCTAAGTCCTGGGACTCCAAAAAGAGGCAGAAAGAAAGAAATAGCTAACCTCAGGAAGACAACACATAAAAGGAAATTGAAGAACAGAGCCGGGGATGGGGAAGGGGGGAGAAGATGACGCCAAACATGGGGCCATGGTAGAGAAAGGCTGGTGTGGAGTCTGGAAAGGACTGGATGAGGATGAAGAACCATTTTTAAAAAACCTTTACCTGTTCTGTCACAGATTTGATACTAAGAATCAATTCTAAGGAAGGAGCAGTAAGGGTTATACAATTGGGGTTAAGTGACTTGCTCAGGGTTGCACAGATTAGAAGTGTCTGAGGTCAGCTTTGAACCCGGATTTTTCTGAGTTCAGGTTTGGTGCTCTGTCCACTGTGTACCTAGCTGCCTCTGGAACCCTTCTTAAATGGAGGTTTTGGTTGGAGCCATCCAAATAGAGGAAGAAACTAAGGAATGTTCTGGAATTGAATCTTTATAATTTTGTCAGGCTATCAGGAAATTATTTAATGCTATTCAATGCTTCAGGCAGTTCTTAAAAGGTAGCCAAGGGGCAGCTACGAAGCACAGTGGGTAGAGTGCCAGGGAAGACTTAGGTTCCAATCTGACCTCATATATTTCTTACCTGTGTGACTCTGGGCAAGTCACTTAATCCCTATTGTGTAGTCCTTGCCATTCTTCTGTCTTAGAATTGACACTGACAGAAGTTAAAGGTTTATAAGAAAAATAAACAGCCAAATCTTGACAAACCGTAAAAGATAATACAAACAGTAAGAAATAGTTTACATAATTTCATACCTTATGCATCTTGAAACTGTTCTAATTTCACTTTTTAGCAAAAAAACTATCTGAATTGTCTTTTTTTGGTAGGAAAGAGGTTCTTCTTACTATTATTTAATATGTTAGATTTACAGAAA
The DNA here is from genome assembly GCF_016433145.1 of Gracilinanus agilis. Classification (NCBI taxonomy): domain Eukaryota; kingdom Metazoa; phylum Chordata; class Mammalia; order Didelphimorphia; family Didelphidae; genus Gracilinanus; species Gracilinanus agilis. The sequence goes on from NC_058130.1 coordinate 193,016,498, forward strand.
AATAAGTATTCCTTTTTTCCAGATGATTGTCAAAGAATCACAGAATTAAGGAACTGAAGACTTTGGAGAGCATCTATTCTCACTTCTTCATGAAGAAGTGAAAACCTTAAGATGACTTTCCCAGGCTTACCACTTTGTTGTTGTGTAGCTGTGTCAGTCATGAACAACTTTCTGTGTCCCTATTTGGAGTTTCTTGGTAGAGATACCGAAGTGGTTGGCCATTTTCTTCTCTAGCTCATTTTATACAGATGAGGAAACTGAGGCAAACAGTTAAATGAGTCATTCAGGGTGGCACAACTTGTAAGTATCCGAGACTAGATTTGAACTCAGATCTTCTAGGACTTCCTAGGAATGTAAGCCTGGTGTCCTATCCATTCAGTAACCTAATTTCATCACTACTTAATTAAAATTGGGATTAGAACCTGGGTTTCCTCATTACCATTCAATCTCTTTTTTTCCATTTTCTGTGCCCACTAAAGCTTTCACTACTTTGGAAAAGGAAGAAATTCTTCAAAATCATATCTTTGTTCAACTGTGTAAGAAGGGGAAGAACCTAGAGTAGTGGGTAAAAGGAGAAAGGGGGTATATTCTCATTCAACATAAGGAAAACGTTTCAAATCATTAGAACTATCTCAAAATGCAATGGACTCTTGCAATAGGTAGTGAGTTTCCTCATTAACAGAGATTTTGTATCAGTAGCTGGGTGACCATTTGTTTGACTGTAGTTAAAGGAGATTCTAGCTCAAGAACTGGTTGGACTACATAACCTCTGAGTTTCTTTCTAACTCTGATTTTTTTCCAAGTCTATGATTCCAACCTGAATTATTTCCCCTGAAGGAGAGAATTGATCAAACAACAATTTATCCCAGAATTCAACTCAGTCTGATCCCTTATCTTTTTAATATTCTCTTTTCTTACTAGTTTAAATAAGACAAAAAAACAAATTGATCTCAGTGTATTTGTACTTTGAAAATCCATTTCTAAAAAGGCTGTTTTAAAACCATTTCAGTACACCAAGCTTTGCACTGATTTAGTAGTTCTATTCTAAACCTGAATAGAAATGTAATTATTATATCTGGATAGCATAATAATCAAAGCAGTCTTGGGTCTATCCTCCCCGCTTTCTTCTTTATAGTGAAGAGCCTGGGTGCAATAAATGTAATTCATTGTCTTGTGAGACAGTCTCACTTAGATTTTTTGCTTCAGCTTTCCTTCTTTGCATCTTAAAAGCTGCGTGCTCTAATGGGCACCTAAGGTGGCTCAATTTATAGAGACCTGGGCCTGGAGTCAGGAAGATCTGAGTTCAAATTTGACCTCAGATATTTATTAGATGTGTGATCCTGGGCAAGTCACATAACTCTGTTTGCCTCAATTTCCTCATCTGTAAAATGAGCTGCAGAAGGAAATGGCAAACCACTCCAATATCTTTGCCAAGAAAACCTCAGAAGGGAATATGACTGAAAATGACAATATGGGCACCAGGTCTTGGTTTCTGGTCCCATCTTCTAGTGAGAAGCTGGACATTTTGACCAGTGCTGGTTATTCTTGGTGGATAATGGGTATGGGTGGATCCGTTCCCATATCACCTTTGATAAATTAGGTAGGATGAAAATTTGGAATGGCTGACCTGTAGAGACTAATAGAACAGATCACAAATGGCAAGAGGAAGACAAATGAAATTTATTGGTTCCAACTATGTTTCTGATTTTTATAATAGTCATTATATATACATATATTTCAATACTCATAAAGGAACCTTAAGAGGTCATCTAAATCCAACCCTCTCTAGTCTGATGTCTTACCTGTGTAATAAAAAAATGGAAGATGTTCACTATCAATAATTTGGAATAAGTGAGACCTGAGAGAAGCAAAATGGTATAGTAGAAAACTGATTTTGTAATCAGAAGACAATGGCTATGAATTTTTGCCTCTGTAATATTTCTGTAATCTTAAACATAGGTTTCGAGGTAGTGTAGTAGATAGATTGGCCCTAGAGTCATGAAGACCTAAGTTCAAAACCAGCTTCAGACACTAACTGTGTGACTCTGGGCAAGTCACTTTATCCTCTTTGCCTCGGTTTCCTTGTATGCAAAATGTACTGAAGAAGAAAATGGCAAAACTCTCCAGCGTCTTTGCCAAGATGACCTCTAAGGTTCCTTATATCTCTCAAAATCTATAATTTTATGATCTCAGCTGAATTTTTCTTTTATACTGTGTTAACATCAATTAACGCAATCTATGATCATTTGTTAAAAAAAACTTGTGTGTAAAGAGCTTATAGGTGCCATCAAGAATAAATACTAAAGGGGGCAGCTGCTTGGCTCAGTGGATTGAGAGTCAGGTCCAGAGACAGGAAGTCCTGGGTTCAAATTTGGCCTCAGACACTTCCTAGCTGTGTGACCCTGGGCAAGTCACTTAATACCTATTGCCTAGCCCTTACCACTCCTTGCCTTGGAACCAATATACAATATTGATTCCAAGACAGAAGGTAAGGGTTAAAAAAAAAGAAAAAGTACTAAATAAATTTAGATACCTGCTAGGCTCCTTCTGAATCTATAATTCTATAACTTCTCAGGAAGTTTATGCTACACTGATATTAATATACCAAATATTAAATAAAAGAGAAAGGTGTATAGAGAGGGTATTGTGCCTCATGTATAAGTAGGCATTTAACAAATGTGTATTGGATTAAATAGGTGCTAGGGATCACAGTGGCTAGAGCACAAGTCCTATAGTCAAGAAGATCTGAATTCAAATCTAGCCTCACACATTTGCTCATTGTATGTGTTTATCTCAGTTTCTTCATCTGTAAAATGAGATGGAGAACATGGCAAACCATAATAGGATCTTTTACAAAGAAAACCCAAATGGGGTCACAAAGATAGCAAGACAAAAAGTACTGAACAACAACAATGATTTACACAGAGACATATGATTTCTTATTTATTATATACTATACCCTTTTATTGGCTATATATAGGAAGAGCAGCCAGACTTCTGATTTCATAAGTATATGGAACTCCATGATGAGGTAACTCCTTCTACCAAAGCATATTGTACTTTCTCTTTAATTTATGGTCTTAGAAAGTTGTCCAGGGCTGACAGGTTAAGTGACTTTCAGTGTGTGTTAGAAGCAGGACTTGAACTCAAATTTTCCTTTGCCTTTGAGATCAGATTTCTATCTAGTATAACACAGCTTCTTATCTACTAATATATAGAGCAAAGAATAATACAATTGGAGGAGACTTTAGAGATGTAATCTTCTCTAATCCCATTCATTTACAAATGGAGAAACTGAGGCCCAAATAAATTAATTGACAGTCTATAGAACTCATTAATCTTAAGACTTGAACTAGAACTAAGGCTTCAGAACTCCTCTTCCAGTGCACTTTCCATTAAATATTACTATCTGGGTTATTAAAAAATGTTTTTCTTAACTCTTGCTATCTGTCTTATTGGTTCTAAGGCAGAAGAGCAGTAATGGGTAGGCAATAGGGGTTAATTGACTTGCTCAGGGTCACATAGCTAGGAAGTATCTGAGGTTAGATTTGAACCCAGGACCTCCTGTCTCCAGGTCTGGCTCAAAATCCACTAAGCCATCTAGCTGCCCCAGATTACTCAAAATTCTTGATATAACAGGAAGCAGACTTGCCTAGAAATCAAAATATTAATTTTAGTTCTAAGCCTTCCATTTGAAGCAATTAACTCCACCTCTCCGAAAGTTAATTACTACATCTATAATTTAACAATAACAACACTTTCCCTGCTTGCCCACAGGGTTTTTGTGAAGACCAAATAAGAAAGTATGTGAAACCACTTTGTAACGCAGATAAAAAATATTATTGTTATTTATGTTGTATATAGTAAGTGGTCGGGTTTTTTTGTGGATTATCAGGCTAATCTTTTTTGAAGACTCACAGATTTCAGTAATGAGGCCCTGTAGTGCATCAGGACTTGGTACAATCAGCATAGTCATTCATAAACAAGAAGGACATCTTCAATGACCAAAGCAAACACCTCTTCCTTCAAAACACTGTTGTCTTCTTTCAGTTATTTTTCAGTTGTGTCTGACTCTTTGTGACCCCATTTGGAGTTTTCTTGGCAAAAATATTGCAGTAGTTTGTCATTTTCTTCTCCATTTCATTTTATAGATGAGGAAACTGAGGAAAACTTGATTAAGTGACTTGCCCAGAGTCACACAGCTGGTGAGTATCTGAGCATAAATTTGAATTCAGGGTTCAACCTTCTTGATTCCAGGTCCAGTACTCTATCTATCACACCACCTAGATGCTCATTGAAACACTACAGCAAGCATATATACCATAAGACCCCTACAGAATGCTTATCACATAGTGCCATGATTCGACTTTTCTGGAGATTTATATTAAATTATAATTATTAATAAAAGTTGGAGAGAGATAGAATCATATAATTACCTGGCCACTCTGATTAATATGAGTTTTTCTACCATTTGTCTCCATTCACTGGCCAAAAATTGCAGCATTGGCAAGTCTCCAGCCCAAGAGAGTCAAGAGCTGAAGAATCCCCCAAAAGACTTTGCCACTTCCTCAGTCTCCTCTTTTACAAAACCATAGACATCACTCCTCTAGGTCTCCTTGATTGGTCAGACCTGCCCTTAGACTGGGTCAGAGCCCAGTCTTCTGGACCCCAGGAGTCATGTGGGACTATGGGAGCCTCCAGCCTTCTGGTGTCCTTCCAGAGTACACAGGGGTGCTCAGTCAAAGGGTGGTGTTGATACTGACCCAAATGGGTTTTCAAATGGAATAAGATGTACAATTTTTATTACATTCACACAATAGAATATTTTTGTATTGAATACTCTGTACAACATCTCTCATGTTCCCTATAAGACTACAGGTATCTTGAAGGCAGGTACCACAATTCATCTTTGTGTCTTTTCACAATGACTCATAGTATGTTGTGTATATAGTAGATGCTCAATAAACATTTGCTGAATTCTCAGGAAATGGTAAATCATGTTATTTCTAATATTGTCAGTAACAAATCAGCTTTTTAGAGAAATAAACAAACAAAAAAACCACTCATGACATTCCAAGGAGGACAACCCAGTCAAAGAAGATATTCCATTTATAAAATACTTTGAGACAAAAATAGAAATGGCCCAGAGAAGCATAAATAGGCTAATTCCATTAGGAGCATGTTCTCATTGATATGTTAATTTGTAGGGAAAACAGAATCCTAGGCATAAACTGTTATAGCTGTCAGAGACTTTGGAGATCACCCACTCCATGCTCCTCATTTTGCAAAGGAAGAAAAAAAAATTACTCATTTATTTTCCTAGGTAAGATTTAAGGAGAATTCAAATTATTTGGGTTAGATCCACGGAATAACAAATAGAGTTGTGAGGAATTAAGGCAAATGACTATCAATAATAAAATAAGTGAGGATCCATATAAAATTTAACTAAAACCAAAGTTTGCAAGTATAGAAGTACATACCAGCTGCATGCCTAGTGCAATCCTCAGAGACCTTCAGCACTACCTGTTAGCTTGCCACAGCATGCCCTAATACAAATAGATCATTAAAACTGAGGAATGCTATAATTGGATAATTGCAAATAGAATGCTTTAAAAAGAGATTACATGCCCCAGTGCACCCTAGTACCTATTCACATTCCCCATCAGCTGAATGAGGAGACAGGCTTTTCACATTCTCTAGGGAAGGTCTCTTTTCTAATTTTTCTTAATAGAACAAAGGTTCAGTTGTAATAGTGTATCTCCTGGTAGATCCATAAACTTGACCAAAAACCAAGCTGATGGTTCTATTAAAAAGACAAGGATCACAAGAGGGATGAAGTCTTCATTGACATCGACAACTCTAAAGTAATGATCTGGCAAAAAATAAAAAAGGTTCTTCCTACATGTAACAAATTTTGTCAATATGCAGCTCTTCTTACAAATTCTCAGGGATAAAAGAATCCTTTCTTGGAGTTTCTTCTGGTGAGAATCACCTCTGTCCTCTTGCCTGTGCTCTTTTTTCTCTTTTCATTATCACAGTGAAAAATCTTTTTTTCAAGAAGCCTACTTTAACACCTCTCCAAAAAATATCCAATATGCCCATCCTCAGAAGTCCACATAAATGTTATACTGTGATCAGGCCAACCATTAACTTTTTTTTTTGGAATTTTAAAATATTTTATATTTTAGAAAAATTTTCCATGGTTACATGATTCATGTTTTTAGTTTCCCCTTCACACCCCCTTCAAAACCCTCCCTAGCCGACACACTTTTCCACTGGTTTTAACATGTCATCAATCAAGACTTTTTTACATATTATTGATAATTGCATTGGTGTGGCTGTTTTGAGTCTACATGCCCAATCATGTCTGCATCAACCCATATGTTCAAGCAGTTGTTTTTCTTCTGTGTTTCCACTCCTGCAGTTCTTCCTCTGAATGTATTAGTGTTCTTTTCCATAGATCCCTCGTAATTGTCCTGGATCCTTGCATTGCTGCTAGTACAGAAGTCCATTACATTCGATTTTACCACAGTGTATCAGTCTCTGTGTACAATGTTCTTCTGGCTTTGCTCCTTTCACTCTGCATCAATTCCTGGAGGTCTTTCCAGTTCACATGGAATTCCTCCAGTTTATTATTCCTTTGAGCACAATAGTATTCCATCACCAGCATATACCACAATTTGTTCAACCATTCCCCAATTGAAGGACATCCCCTCATTTTCCAGTTTTTTGCCACTACAAAAAGCGCAGCTATAAATATTTTCGTACAAGTCTGTTTATCTATGATCTGTTTGGGGTACAAACCCAGCAATGGTATGGCTGGATCAAAGGGCAGGCATTCTTTTATAGCCCTTTGAGCATAGTTCCAAATTGCCATCCAGAATGGTTGGAACAGTTCACAACTCTACCAGCAATGCATTAATGTCCTTATTTTGCCACATCCCCTCCAACATTCATTACTTTCACCTGCTATGATTTTAGCCAATCTGCTAGGTGTGATTTAGAACACTTTCTCATGTGCTTATTGATAGTTTTGATTTCTTTATCTGAAAATTGCCTATTCATGTCCCTTGCCCATTTATCAATTGGGGAATGGCTTGATTTTTTTATACAATTTATTTAGCACCTTGTATATTTGAGTAATTAAACCTCTGTCAGAGTTTTCTGTTATAAAGATTTTTTTCCCACTTTGTTCTTTCCCTTCTGATTTTGGTTGCATTGCTTTTGTTTGTACAAAACCTTTTTAATTTAATATAATCAAAATTATTTATTTTGCGTTTTGTAATTTTTTCTAACTCTTGCTTGGTTTTAAAATTTTCCCTTTCCCATAGATCTGACAAGTATACTATTCTGTGTTCATTTAATTTACTTATAGTTTTCTTCTTTATATTCAGGCCATTCACACATTCTGAATTTATCTTGGTATAGGATGTGAGATGTTGATCTAAACCTAATCTTTCCCATATTTTTTTCCAATTTTCCCAACAATTTTTGCCAAACAGTGGATTTTTGTCCCAAAAGTTGGGCTCTTTGGGTTTATCATACACTGTCTTGCTGATGTCACTTACCCCAAGTCTATTCCACTGATCCTCCCTTCTGTCTCTTAGCCAGTACCATATTGTTTTGATAACCGCTGCTTTATAGTATAGATTGATATCTGGTACTGTTAGGTCACCTTCCTTCATGTTTTTTTTCATTATTTCCTTTGATACTCTTGATCTTTTGTTCTTCCAAATGAACTTTGTCATAGTTTTTCCTAATTCAGTAAAAATGTTTTTTGGTAGTTTGATAGGTATGGCACTAAATAGGTAAATTAATTTGGGTAGAATGGTCATTTTTATTAGTTTAGCTCATCCTACCCATGAGCAATCAATGTTTTTCCAATTGTTTAGATCTAGTTTTAATTGTTTGGGAAGTGTTTTGTAGTTGTGGTCATATAATGCCTGTGTTTGTTTTGGTAGATAGATTCCTAAGTATTTTATACTGTTTAGGGTGATTTTCTACCTCTTGCTGTTGTAATGTGTTGGAAATATACAGAAATGCTGATCAACCATTAACTTTTAACAAACATGTTAAAACACACATTCCAAGAAATATCTTTGGTAAACTACACACACACCATCTCTTATGTTTCCATACAAACACATATATGTCTACATGATATATACATATATAATCATAATGGCTAAACTTTATAGAGTAGTTTAAAGTTTGCAAAGTACTTTACATTTATTCTCTCATTTTATTCTCACAACAACCCTGTAAAGTAGGTGCTATTATCATCTCAATCTTACAGATAAGGAAACAGAGGCTGAGAGTGTGTATACATTCACATATGCATGTCTATACACATACAGGTATCCTTTCCACACCACAACTTTCCCCATTGTAGTTTCAATATTCTGTTATTCAGTATAAGAAATTAAATGGGAATTTCCTGAAAATTTTGCTGAAATCACAGATGACACACAAAGGCCAATAGATGACACAAAAAACATTTAGAAATTCATTTTTATTTAACATTGACCTACGTCTAGCCCATGTCTAAATATTTAACCAAATTTAAAAATAAGGTACTGTAAGCCCATTAAAGAAAAAGAAAAAATTCGATTTCTCTTGGTAAGAAGGAAGGGTCCCCAGAATTTACTGGATTTTCCAGATCATGGGGCACTATTCCCTTAATTCTCATGATATGGAAGGGATACCTGTATATATTATGTAAGTATGTACACATATATTTATACATAAATACATAAATGAACTTGGGGTTTGGAAGACCTAGATCATATCTTCCCCTTGATATTTCTTTTGTAGTCCTAGAGAGCTCATGTAAGTCTCTAAGCCTCAGTTTCCTCATCTATATAACAGGGATAATAATAGCACTGAGTCTACACTGGTAAAGGGAGTTTCATTAACTTGGAGTTCCTTATACAAATGAAATAAAAGGTTCAGTCCCTCTTCTTATTTCTCTCTCTTCCTCCTTTCCACCCTCTGTCTCTCTGTCTTTCTCTGTCTCTGTCTCTCTCTGTCTCTCTGTTTCTGTCTCTGTCTCTGTCTCTGTCTCTCTCTGTCTATTTTTACACACACACACACACACACACACACACACACACACACACACACACACAAACACACACATACAATGTTATTTTTCCAAGTAGTTTTAAGAAACTAAACATTTTTTTCTGATGACCTTGCAATTTCTCAAGACACTTTTGGAAGACATATTTTGGAACTGTCTTTTATAACAAAATTACTTTATTGGCTGGGTTTTCTAATGTAATTTAACATGGAAAACATTTTCCTATGGTAAACCAATAATGAAACAACTCTTGTAGGGAGAAGGGTGCATTTAAGGAAATGAATCTTTCAAAATGAGTCAAAGAGATGAGGCACAGTGGAAAGATTTGTAGTCAGAGAACCACTGATCTAGAGCTATACAACTCCATCTTTTTATGGAGGAAGAAATGACGGCCTAACGAGACTAAAGGATTTGCCCAAGGTCACACAGAGAATAATTTCAGAGGTAGCCTTTGAGGCCATGTCCTCTGCATTGCCATAAATGACTTTGGGGAATGAAATACCATAGTATACAACACCAAGGAAAGATGTGTTGGGAAAAGGAGGTGGGTTCATCATGTAATGAAAAAGAGACCAAAGTAGTGAGTAGGCCAAGCACAATATTGATACCAATGAAAGGACCAGAAGAACACCAACAGTGTATTAATCCTTTGTGAAAAAACAATGGAAACATAAGAAAGTACATGGGATCCAGATGTTATGATCTGCCCTAAAGGAGGGACTATCCCCACTGATAAAAGCACAGGTCCACTTAAATATCTAAGAATGTTATCCTCTAAGTTACTAATTTTTCAAAACCTCTTTAGGGTTCTTTGGGATTAAGGATGGATACCCAAATGTAGGCAGGTTCCCCAGCTCCAACATATACTCTAGAAAAATCTTAAAATTTACATCAGACTAAATAATTTTTAAGAAATCCAGTGAGACAGCTGGGTCTGTACCATGAAGAGATAATAGGGAAAAATACTTGTACAAAAATATTTATAGCTGAGCTCTTTGTGGTGGCAAAAAAAATTGGAAAATGAGGGGATGCCCTTCAATTGGGGAATGGCTGAACAAATTGTGGTATCCAATGATGATGGAATATTATTGTGCTGAACAGAATAAAGAACTGGAGGAATTCCATGTGAACTAGAAAGACCTCCAGGAATTGATGTAGAGTGAAAGGATCAGAACCAGGAAAACATTGTACACAGAGACGGATACACTGTGGCACAATAGAATGTAATGGACTTCTCTACTAGCATCAATGCAATGATCCAGGACAATTCTGAAGGACTTAGGAGAAAGAATGCTATCCACATCCAGACAAAGAACTGTGGGAGTAGAAACACAGAAGAAAAACAAGTGCTTGATCACATGGGTTGATGGAGATATTATTGGGGATGTAGACTCTAAATGATCATTCTATTGCAAATAATAATAATATGAAATTAGGTTTTGAACAATGATACATATAAAACCCAGTGGAATTGTACATTGGCTCCAGGAGGGGGGAAGATGAAGGGGAGGAAAAGAACATGAATCATGTAGCCATAGAAAATCATTCTAAATTAATTAATTAGCTAATTAATTAAATTAAAAAAATAGAAATCCAATGAGAAGTTACTATGAGTTCTTCTACCCTAAAACTGAACAAAAGATATTCCGAAGACTGTAGGCAATAGGAAAGGCAGCCACTGGCAAAACCAAGGTCAGCTCAGATAAAGAAGTACAGCTTCTTAGCCAGAGATACTTATAGAGTATAACATCAGTGACCAAGAGGATCCCCCAAGAAAGCTGTTTTCCAAGATGGGCACTTCAGAAAGCCTGAGGAACAGCAGCAATTCACATCATGCTCAGATTAGGAAAGATGAGGTATCCAAAGTTTCAAAAACTCTCTATCCTGAGATGCCATAAAGACACCTGAAGAACCAGTGGTCTATGCCTAGAAGGTGAAAGTGAGTGGGAAATCTAGGGCACCCAGAGTCAACCATTTCACTCCCAAGTACAATAGGGAGAGGAGCCTGGCCCTGGCACAAAGCCTCGATTCAGGAACTAAAGCTGGACATATGAGTAAATCAAAGTAAAACCAAAGCAATATAAATATTGTAGTTCTAAAGATCCCTATAAAGGTGAGAGTAATGTAGTAACTGAAAGCAGAGACTCAAAATAAAAAAAAGTGAGCTACAAGAATATCTAAAAGAAATTAAACAAAAGATTAAAAATGAAAGAAAAATCTCAAGATAAGAATTGGAAGGGGAATAACTATTTTAAAAGAGGCAAATATTACCCAACTGTAAATATTCCTAAAAATTAGAATGTACCAAATAGAAATCGATGAATCTATAAGATAGCAGGAAATATTAGAATAAATCAAAAGACTAAAGAAAATATAGGAAATCTAATATGTACATAAAAATTGAAATTGGAAACATGTCAAGAAGAGATAACTTCAGGAACAATGGACTCACTGTAGACTAATATTAAAATCAAAAGGTTTGTGGTTACTATATTTCAAGAGCTCATGATAAAAATTGGATAGATTTATCAGAAATAGAGGACAAAGTAAAAGTAGAAACAATCTATCAGTCATCCCTTGAAAGCAATTCTAAAAGGATTATAGGAATGCCATAATGCCAAATGTCAAAATCCAGATTTCCCAGGTTAAAGAAAAAAACTCTGCAAATATTCTAGAACAAAGTGGCTGAAGTACTGTTGAAGCATAATCGGGATATTATAAGAACTGGCAGCTTCTACTATTAATGAGAGGAGATTCAGGAATGAATTATTCTATAAGAAAAAAAAAGATATAGGCTTGTGACCAAGAATAACCTACTTTGCAAAGCTGAATATAATCCTATCATAAGAGGGGAGAAAATGAACCTTTAATGAAATAGAAGTCTTTCAAGCATTTGTGATAAGAAAATCAGAGCTAAGCACTAACTTTGAAATACAAACATAGGAGTCAAAAGAAATTGAAAAAGGTATAGTTGAACAATTGAAAGATGATGTAGTACTACTTTAATTACATAATGATTTCATGCTAACATTTTTTTCTAAAGCTTTACCTTTCACCTTAGAACCAATACTGTGTATGGGTTCCAAGTCAGAATAGTAAGTGTTAAGAAATGGGGATTAAGTGACTTGATCAAGGTCCCACAGCTGGGGAAGTGTCTGAGGCTAGATTTGAACCCAAGATTTCCTATCTCTAGGCCTGACTTTCTAACCACTGAGCCACCAAGCTGTCCCCATGTACTAACATCCTAATAGGAAATGAAGAAAGAGAAGCCTTTTCAGAACTCTGTTAACTTAAAAATGTATCAAAAGACTTTAATAAGAAAAACCAAGGACATTGGGAGTGGGGTTAGACATAGATTGCTTTTATTCTGAAAGTCTGAATAAGAGAAAGAGAAGGCAGGACAAATAGAATGTACCAATGTAGAAAGGAAAAAGAAAGAAGCTGCAATGTGTCATTTCTCATAATTGGTATGCATGAGAAGAGATTACAAACATGGAAGAAGGAGTGGGGGTAGCAGGTATCCCATAAATTTCTCTCTTATCTGTAATGGACAAATTAGGGTTAAATGCACACATAAAGACAGTGTTGTATAGAAATATTTCAAGCTCAACAACAGGATGACACAGGGAAAAGGATAGCACCTTAGATTAAGTGCTTATTCCAGAGATAGCAGGATAGGAGAAAAGTCTAAAACGTGCATTCTTTTCCCAGTGACAATGAGATGAAAGAAACTCAGGACCAATGAAGGAGTGGCAGCCTCTCCTTCCTAATAAAAAGAAAGGAAGAAATAGAATCGGGAGCCAATTTGTGATTAAGAAGTGTCTCTGGGTTCATGCCTAGAAGCAGACAGCCTAAAACATGATGCCTTCAGTGTTAAGCTATGAATCAAATGAAGGATGTCAGCTTCACCACTTTATAACTAAATATTGTTTTTGACCCAAAACAGTAATCCTTAGATTGATTCTCTACCTTACTGACCAGATTGGGCTCTGAATGATTTTTGACTCTTTCAAAAATAAATCAAATGTAACCTCAAAGAATAAAATTTTGGCTCCACAGAGATTATTAAAAAATATACTAGTGCCTCTGAAGATTATTCCAAAAGAGGAATTCTACAAATGTTTTGAGCAATGGTACCATTCTTAAAATAAGTCTCCCAAACTGATTTCTTTTAATGGGGAAACATTCATTTGGATTTGTAAATTCTTATATGTTTGATTTTTTAAAGTAGACAAATTACTTGAAATTAATCTCTCCTAAAATAAGGAAATCTTTTCCCCGTTCCTTTCCCCTCAAATACTGGTAAATCCAGAAAAATAGTAGCTTTCAGTATTTTTGTTCCTATTGAAAGATAGTTTTTTAGTTGCATTTCCAGGGGAGATAACTGGAAAAGTCTTCAGAAAATAAGGAAGGTACATATGTTACTTAACTAACACTTTTCAAGTTTAAGAGGAAATTGCAGGAAAACAAATTTGCTTTTCGTTAATATGGTAAGTAGTTCCCTAGTGACCAAATAGAGAGAGTTTGCCTCTAGGATGCACATAACACAGCAACATTTGTATGGAAAGTAACCAAAAGTAAAATAAATATCTTCATTATATTGAATTTATTCCCAATACCAGCGGCCACCCCTGCAACCTCTACTGATAATATTATTGTTATTATTATTATTCCTTTCCTATTACAGAGGCAGTGGGTAAAGACCAGTTTTCATTAGGGAGTACCTGGTTTCAAATCTTGTCTCCAACACTTCCTAGCTATGTGACTCTGGGCAAGTCACTTAACTTTGTCTCAGTTAACTCCCTATGATTTGGGTATTCAGTTACACAAGGTCTGGGCTTTTCTCTGGTGGAGAATAATAACTGCTAATATTTATATAGCAGTTAGGAGTTTAAAAATTATCTTTTTCATATTATTCTCTGAGGTATCATTCTCCCCATATTATAGATGAAGAAACTGAGGCTCAGAGAGTATGAAGAGCCTGCCCAACAGCAATCAGTTAACATCAGTAGAATGGTGGAGAGGGTATAGATCCTCATTTGATTGCTACCAAATTACCCTCCCCAAAACTATGATGTAATGCCTCTGAGAGAATTCTGGAGCAGCAGAACCTGCAAAAAGACAAGGTGAAGTAAGTTTACAGTACAAAACAAGTTAGAAGGCTGGCACAATGGATCTAGGACACTGGGGTAGAGACAGATGGCAGTATGCCAGGGCATGCCCCACAACAGCAATAGGCTTTGAGTACAGCTGAAGCAGCATTAAAGGTTTCTGGAGTTCTCAGCCACAAATGATAAGGGGGAGTCAGATAATTGCTCAGAAGGAGATCACAGGGGTTCCTTTGCTGGCTCTGGATGCAAAACTCTTGTTAGGCCCATGCCCAGACGCAGATGGCAGTCTGGATCATGATCTTATTGTGAGGAGGAGCACCAGTAGACACCAGCACTTGCTTGTGACCATAGGGGAACAGGGCACCCTGGTCACAGGTCCAAGGTAGGGAAAGAATGCTTAGGGTGGCTCTCAGACCAGAGCACAGACCAGGAGAGTAGTAAACACAACTCTCCTTACACTGTACCACCTTGGAAGAAGTGAAGGAAGATAGATCCCCAGAGCTAGCTCTAAAGGCAGCTGCACAAAGAATCAGAAGCTTGGAATGGAGCTCTCTTCACCACAGGTACTGAGTCCATTTTAGACAGCATTTTAAATTAAAAGAAAAGAAAAAGGCTGGAAAATAAGCAAACAATAGAAAAAGAAACGCAATATAGAAAGTTATTTTGGTGACAGAAAATCAAAACACAAACTTAGAAGAAGACAAGGACTCCAACAACAGCATCCAAAGGACTCACCATAAAAAGTCCCTTTCGTTTCTAGAGAAAAAGAACTGAAAGAGTCTAAGGCCAGGCCAAAGCAAACTTATTTTACTTTCTTTCTTAATTCTTTAAAATTTAAGTTTCCTGCCATAAAAGGACTAATATGGGAAAATGTTTACATGATTGCACATGTAAAATCTATAAAAGTTTGCTTTCCATCTCAACATTGTTGAGAGGGTTGGGGAGAAGAGAGAAAGGAGGGAGGGAGAGAATTCAAGATTCAATATTCTCTGAAAAATATTGGAAACTGTTGTTTCATGTAATTGAGGAAAGATAAAATAAAAAGTTAATTTGAAAAATCAATTTCAATAAATATTTATTAAGGATCTATCAGGCACTGTGCTAAGTGCTAGGGATACAAAAGAAGCAAAAGACAATCCCTGCCCTCTAGGAGCTTACAATCTAGTTGGGGAGATAACATGCAAACAAATGTATACAAGGAAAGTTATATTCTAGATAAATTGGAAATAATAACCATAAGGAGGGTACTGGAATTAAGATGGATTGGGGAAGTCTTCCTATAGAAGGTTGGATTTTAGTTGAGGCTTAAATGAAGCCAGGGAGATCCATAGTCAGAGCAGATGAGGGAGAAGATCCCAAGCATTGAGGGCATGTTAGAGAATATATGCAGAGACACAAAATGGAATATCTTATTTGTGGAACATCCAGGAAGCCAGCCTAAGTGAACTAAAGAATATATGTCTGGGAATAAGGTATAATTTTAAGACTAGAAAGATAAGAGGAGTTATAGGTTATAAAGGGCTTTGGATACTAAACACAGCATTTTGTGCCTGATCCCCCAGGTAGCAGGAAGCCACTAGTGTTTATTGGGTAGGGGGATGACATGAATGGGCCTGCATTTTAGGAAGATCACTTTAGTGGCTGCATGGAAGGTAGCCTAGAGAGGATAGAGGAGGCAGGAAGACCCACCAGGAGGCTATAGCAATAATAGTGATAACAGGGTCAGAGGAGAGCAAGAGGGCATGTTTTAGAGCAAAGGTGAAATTGAGAGGTCTTGGTAATGACTTGGACTTGAGGGTAGTGATGAGAGAAAGGAAGAAGTTGAATGGGGCAGTGAAGGAGCTCCGTGGATTGAGATGAAAGGACATGGCTTCAAATATGGCCTCGGACACTTGCTCACTATGTGATCCTGGGCCAGTCACTTAACTCCCATCCCCTAGTCCTTATTGCTCTTCTGTCTTGGAATAATATACAGTATTGATTCTAAGATGGAAAGTAAGTGCTTTTTATATTTTAAAGAAGTTGAGGATGGAGAGTGTTGCCCTCTACAATAATAGGAAAGTTAGGAAGAAGAGAGTTTTGCACATATTGAATTAAAGATGTCTACTGGACATTCAGTTTAAGATTTCCAAAAGGCACAGCTTCCGGGTTAAGATGGCGGCAGAGTAAGAAGCAGCTCTTAACCTCTCCTGACCGAAACATACAAAACTCCTCAAGGGGACATAAAAACAAGTCCAGACGAACGGAGGAACCCCACAACAGGGCACAGCGTGGAAGGTACGTGGAATCGAGACATTTCCAAGCTAAAAAGGGCTCTCACTCACTCAATCGCGAGCTGAGCAACCTCCCCACCCCCACCCCCTCCACACTCACCTATAGCTCCGAACCCAGCTAAAAAGAAATAGAGCAAGTTTGGGGCACCCATCGAGTCATCAGCAGCTCCGGGACCTGTTCCTGACAGCAGCAAGACTTAGGACCCCATTAAGTCAAAAAAAGCACGCGAAATCTGAGCGCGCGCGCCGGAGCAGGACGCTGGGCGCAGAGAGCCGGCTGAGTAGAGGTGTGGGTGGAGGCAGAACTAAGCCTAAGTGGGGAACCAGTGCAGACGGGTATACGACTGTGGAAACAGCGCCCTGAGACTTGTAAAGAAACCTCCAGCAGAGGAACAAGCAAGAGGGCCCACCAGGGGGCTTGACCTTGGAAAAAACCAGAATTCAGACCTCAGGAGCCAATAGATTGGGAACAGACACTGAGCCCGAGGATAAAGCTGAGAAGCTGCTGGGCTAATGATGGCTACTCAGCATCAGGAGGTTCAGAAGAGAAAGAATAATAACAAAAAGAAGAAGTCTTTAACACTCGACAGCTTTTACACAGAGAAAATCCAGACAACCGAGCAAACAGAGGAGGAGAACAAACAAGCATCCGGACCCTCCTCAAATAAGGAAAACTCCTCACAAGCTATGGAAGAGTTCAAAACTGAGATTCTGAGGAAAATGGAAGAGATCTGGCAAGAAAATAACAGTTTAAAAGGTAGAATCTTGCAATTGGAAAGTGAGGCTCAGAAATCAAATGAACTGATAAGCAAATTGAACACCAGAAATGACAAGATTGAAAAGGAATACCAAAAGATTATAGCCGAAAACCAAAAGATTATAGCCGATAACCAGTCCCTAAAGGCTAGAGTCGAGCAATTAGAAACCAATGATCTCTCAAGACAACAAGAACAAATAAAACAAAGTCAAAAGACTGAAAAAATAGAAGGAAATATGAAATATCTCAATGAGAGAGTGACAGACCAAGAAAACCGGTCTAGAAGAGACAATTTGAGAATAATTGGTCTTCCAGAAAA